>NC_041224.1:121394633-121406020 GCF_002837175.3 Physeter macrocephalus | reverse complement strand
TGTATTGTTCATCTCTGTTTGTTTGTTCTTTAATTCTTCTAGGTCTTTGTTAAACATTTCTTGCATCTTCTCGATCCTTGCCTCCTTTCTTTTTCTGAGGTCCTGCATCATCTTCACTATCATTATTCTGAATTCTTTTTCTGGAAGGTTGCCTATCTCCACTTCATTTAGCTGTTTTTCTGGGGTCTTATCTTTTTCCTTCATCTGGTACATAGCCCTCTGGCTTTTCATCTTGTCTATCTTTCTGTGAATGTGGTTTTTGTTCCACAGGCTGCAGGATTGTAGTTCTTGCTTGTGCTGTCTGCCTTCTGCTAGTGTTGGAGTGTCTCCTGCATAGGTGGGTGGTGGCTGTGGCTCACCGTGGGGACAAGGACACTGGCAGCAGAAATTCTGGGAAGTACTCCTTGGCATGAGCCCTCCCAGAGTCCAAGGAATACCTTATCTTATTTAATAATTGCAAAAATGCTTAATGTGTTTCCCATTTCAGAAACAAATGGCAGATATGGGTTCAACATACGAATTTAAAATCCATATCTAGCAGTAACTGCAAAACCTGGTTCTTATCATTACTCTGATGTACCATCCAGTTATTAGTATAATTATTGCCTTGGAAATGTATAACAGGTTCATCATTGTTTGAAATTACATTTCTAGGAAGTAATAATTTTATAGTAAGAGTTTAATAGGAAGCTTTACATTTATGTTTGCAAACAGTTTCTTGTCTAACTTGAATATAGGCCAATAGACAAGGGCCAGTTGTATGTTTGGTTTAAGACTACTTCCCCTAAATGTTCCTACTTCCCCCAAAATGTTCAAAACTGATTGTAAAATAATTTAGTAAGATGTAAGATTTCATTGGCTTTGTGTAATAAAGAATTTGGCTGGCCTTTGTCCCTGGTTCCTGGGAGGTGACTTCTAAACCCTTGAGATTTCCTGAGTAATAGGACTTTCTTTGTTAATAATAATGGTTTCAAAGATAGTTTATGTTAACGAGATGATTCAGGATGGGGGCCAGTCATGCCAGAAAAACAAATCATGTGGTTGGAGAGTTGGGGCTTTGAGCCACATGATACCAGCCCAATCTCCAGGCAAGGGAGGATTGTTGAAGATTGAATTCAACCTTGGGGTTAATGATCCATTGAATCATGCCTACATAATGGAACCCCAGTAAAAACTCTGAACACTGAAGCTCAGGTGAACTTCCTTGGTTGGTTATACATTGTCTGTCATACATCCATGTGCCAGGAGGGTAATGTGTCCCGATCCCATGGGGAGAGGACAGTGTAATTAGCTTCATGTTTGGGATCCTCCCATACCTCACCCAAGGCAACTTCCTCTTTGACTGATTCTGACTTATATCCCTTTGCTATAATAAAACTATAATCCTTACTATGGCACTTTTCTGAGTTCCATGAGTCATTTTATTGAATTACTGAAACTGAGAGGGTAGTGGAAACACCCAAATCTTTAGCCAACCAGAGGGTATCCTGGGGACTCCCGAGCTTGTGGCTGATATCTGAAGGGAGGGCAGTCTTGTAGAGGACTGTGCCCTTAACCTGTGAAGTTTGGCTCAACTCTTGGTAGTTGGTGTCAGAAGTCATTGCAGCTTGCATTCTTACCTCTATCCAAATATTGAAACCTCTTTTAGTAGAAATAATTCCTGAATAAATATTGATGCTTTTTAATGTAAGAAAGCACTTTTCCTTTGTTACAAGGAGATAGTACTTTAACAGTGACAGATTCATTCACATGATTCATTTTGCGAGATAACTGGATTGTCACGGTCCCCTTGAGAAGACACAAAATGAGAGCAATCCAGCTATATCTCAAATATCTAAGGACTTTACTTTGAATCTTCAAATGAATATAAAATTAAAAGTCTGATAAGAGGAAATTGAAACTCATGATCATTTCTATAGGAAGGTGAAAAAATAGATTACCATGTTTCCATCGAGAAAGTACAAAATGTATAAGATCTCTGTGTGTCTCTAAGATAGATTTGAATTTAGTTTCTGAATCAATTTAAAATTTAAAGACAATAACATGAAGCAACCACTCGTGGCCATTCCTAAACAATTGTAAAAATAAACCCAAACACACAATTCTCTTAATCTGGAAGATGTTCTTTCATATTTTATTAAATGGATCCAAGAGATTTAAAGAATTATATGCCTTATTAATGCTTCCTTTAAGACTAGTTACAACTACAACCAGAAAAAAATAATCCCATTTATTCTTCACTTAATCACATCATTGAATCATTCCTTTAAAGAAAGAGGAATATTTGAAACTTCTTTCTTGCTGCTGTTTGCATGGTAATATCATGATTTTTAAACGTTACCATTTTATCTACATGACTTCATTGGACAAATCAAAGGGTATGTAGACCTTTTATTATTTTTGGAAGTAGCTCTAGATCATAGGTTCCAGGTGATGGAGCCATGGCATAGGTAACCCTAATGAATCCTTGAGGTGTCTCAGTTCTGGATGGGATTGTGTTGGAAGAGGCTTAGTTCAACAACCAAAGGTAATTTTAAAAGCATTTTATTTCTTACTGGAAATTAAGAAAGATCCAATTTAAAACCTACACTAGCACTTTTAAACCCCTCTCCCTCCATTTCTCAATCTTCTTGTACACAAGAGGAGCCTCAGAGCTTTTTACCGGTGAGAACACCAAAAGGTCTACACCAAGCTTCTAGCTATCTTTCCCTCTCCTCCAGCCCTGTAACCCTCTTCTTGATCTCTTAATGATGAAGACCAGTCTGACCTCCTACCCTACCTTCTTCATGAAAACCCTTTCACTTTAAGAAAGGAGATAAGCAAAAAGACTGGGAAATGAGATTTGAGTTTTCAGGATGCTCTTTTTCAGATTATTGTAGTGGGAGTAGACCTGACTCAATCACAGTGATGGTTTTTTCCTCTACATCTTGTCTTTGGTGGAGGACAGAGGAAGATCATCCCATCTGTTCTAATGTACCCATTCACTTTGCAAAGTCTACGTGAAGACATCTAATATTCTAAATTACATTAGACACAAGAGTTATACTCAACTGAGCCAACAGATTGCTAATCTAATGATAAATGCACTGCTTGAAAGAACTATATATTTAAGAAGGTTTTTATGATATACTCAACTCACATTGTCACCATCACTGGCAAGCATCCAGCTCAAGGAAGACCACTTTATTAGACATGCCACTGACATTGTTTCTTCATAAGTGTTGAAATAAGCACCTAGATGGCCAGCTGAGTAGCTTGCCTGCTGTTTGTTTTTGATTAGTTATTTTATGGGATGAAGCTATCAAATGAGAACATTTTGACAGGAAAATGTCCTGCAGTATGAAAGTAAATGCCTCAGGTTTGCCTTTTATATATATATATATATATATATATATATATATATATATCACAGCAGTTTTTTACAGCAGGGGATATGGATGGCACATTTCAAAATATTTTCCCATTGTCATTACTCCTTTAATTAGATGCCATTGAATTCAACAACTGGAATGCTGGCTGGTTGACTCAATGATCATTGTTTGTTGCTTTTTTATCCCACCCAAGTAAACCACTTCCTCACCCACTGTCAGTACATTCTGTATTTTCCTCCCAGGAGGTAGAAAATTTTGTTCTTTTGTATTTCTGCTTGTTCTCCATTGAATTATTGTTTTAACAAAACTTAACTAGATTTCAACTCTATGAGGATTTTAGTTAGAAGGTTTCTGTTTTATCTTCACTAACATTAACCTTTTTGGTAATTAGTATATGGTTCATTACTAAAAAGACAGGCTTTGATTGCTGCACACTTTTTATTGTTTTTGTTTATTTTTATATTCAGTGCACTTAAAAGGAACTTTATTATCCTGGTGTTCTCAGTTACCTGGTGAATTAGCATGCAGTTTTTTTACTAACGATTGCTGGTATCTTCTGTAAATGCAGTCATTAGAATGTATTCTCTGCTACTTAATTGGTTAGAAATCATATTTCTGGTTATTTTACAGTCTAAAGATTACGTTTTAATGTAACTTGCAATGTTGTTTTTCTGTTTTGTCCTTTTTTAGTGGGTGAAATTACTAGATATAAGCTGATCTACCATGAGGAAAAAGCTGTTCTTAAACTCTGAGACAGCTGGTAAATGAACTTGTGAAATTTCAGGGGAATCAAAAATATCATTGTCATACAATAGGGCTGAGTAACAGAAAAATTCTTAAGGTTAGGTTATGGGACTGGGTTGCCCAAAATACAGAAAAGACCCATTTATCTGATATTCACAAAACTAGTGCAGAACTTTTGATGCTGTACTGTATATAGATAATTGGTGTTTGAAAGAATAACCTTAAAGCAATTCAGATATTTCAGGAAATAGCAAATAAAGACTCAATTATATTTCATTAGATTTTTAAGGATTCGATTTTATTATGCTCAATTATTTAAATTATACATTGTGTTTACATATACATGTATATATTTTATCAATATATATATTAATTATTGAATAATGAGAAGATTGCATCTCTCAGTCACTGTGACAAATTAGTTTGCTATGATGAATGTCTGTAATCTAAAGGAGTCTGAAATCAATCTATGTTCTACTGAATTTTATGCTATAGCAGATGATATCTCCTGTGAGTTCCGGTTTATTATACACTCACACTATGATAACTATAATCACTACTATTACTATGTATTTTAAATTCTGATGAATATGAACCGAACTCATTAAAATAGTAGAGGACTCTCTGACTTTGCATTAATTGGTTCTTAGAATAGAAATTTGCCGGAGTTACGATACACATCCATATTCATTGTTTTCTCTACTGTTATTATGTTATCTATCTCTGGTCCTTTCTGATGGCTAGCTGGTGTTGTAAGTATTGACTTAATTAGTTCATACTATGCAATCATAAGCTGCTGAAATCAGCAAGCTATATAGGAGAGACCAGCATCTTCAGACTTCTCTGACTGCTGTTTTCAGCATGTTTACAAGTTTCTTCTTTTGCCTACCTACCACCCTGGTGTAACAAGATAGGATTCCAAGCTTATATATATTTATGTGTGTGTATGTGTATGTATGTGTACCTTTGAGTATTTTTCTGGGGGGATCCACAGTATTTTAAAAAATATTTTTCTGTTGTGTAACTAGTCTTAAAACACAAGCACATTTTCAGAAATCTAATGAATAAATGATAAATAGTGTATCACTCAGTAAAAAGTGTCTTCCTTTTTACTGGAAGAACTGACATGTTAAACAGATGCAGCCAGCAAAAAAATTAATTATTCATTTAACAGTTTTACCCTGAGTGGCAAATAAGCATTTTGTGCTGATGCAATTAGATAAACACAAAAAAAGAAAGATGACCTATTCTGTTACACTTCTCTCAAAATTTTAGGAGGTTTAGCTGTATTTGACAAAACTGAACTTGATTGATATTAAAAAAATTAACACACCCGCCTTTACCAGAAAAGAGTAATATCATCCAGTTTTCTTTATGATGAAAACCATGAAGACTAAAAGTAATCGGATTATTGTGTGATGGCCCTAATGAACAGGAGCTCGATAAATGCGTGTTGAGTGAATGAGCACGCCTGCAGCCCCTAGGCTGGTTCAGGCTTTAATAGCATCCGAAAGGGACCAAACTCACATGCCCCAGACTTCATTATGTCCTTCTCTGAGGAAGGGAGTCTTTACTGTGGCTAATTTAATTAGTATATCATATTACTCTGTTGTAATTTTAGGGTCTATACTGATTTGGCCAGGGAGTGAAATAAGTCCATTTTAGCTTGAGCCATGAGAAAAAGAATTTTCTACGTCAATTTATAGTGTACCTCATCCTTTAAAGGGAGCTCAGGAATTCTGCCTTCCTGCATCCCCTCACTCCAGCCCTTTTGCTACCCCTAAGAGAAGTCCAAGACCATGATTGTGCTTCATTAAGTGCATATAGTTTCCCAGAGGTTGAGGATGGCTCCTATTCACTCAACCCAACCTTAGATACAAACTCCACTTGAACAGGGAGGTGTCACAGGATAAATGAACAAGTCTGCTTTGGTTAGGAGCTAGCACAGGCTTACTTGGTATAGTGAAAAGACTGTCTTCATGGTCCAGTCTAAATTATATTGGGTTTGAGAGCCCAAATTCTAGATGTAAACTAGATGTTATTTTAATTTGGAGACTTCATGGGAAGGCAGGATTATTGGACTAAGTCAGGATTTCAATATTCTTGGGCCCCTTGTTCAAATAGCATTCTAATTTCACCTTAAATTCACCATCATTCTCTATAATAACATACCCAGGGAGACATTTAACTACTTGAAAAATACTGTTTTAAACACAAAATAGCACCTATTTCTACATGGTATCTGATAATAATAGCTAATATTCATGTAGTACTTACTATGTGTCAAGCATCATAATAAGTGTTTTGTATGGAATACCTTATTTAACCCTTAGAACACCATGTAAAGTAAACATTATTATCCCTATTTTATATTTAAGCCAGAAATCTTGCGCTACCCTTGAATACTCACTTTTCCTCATCCTACATCCAGTTCATCCCTATGTCCTTTTATGTCCAATAGATTTCTTGGCTTCAATCTCTTTGTTTCACCTTTGTTAGACCATCATGATCTTATACTCACATTATTGGAATAGGCTTCTCACTGGGTCTCCTAACTTTAATGCTTTCTCTTCTCTGGTCCATTCTATACTGCAGCAAAAATGGTCTTACAATGTAAATGAAATCATGTGAATACTTTGCTTAAATTCCTCCTGTGGCTTCCCATAATAATGAAGTAAAATCACATTCTGTACCAGAGGCTACAGTTCTTGCATCCTTTGTCACCTGTTCATGTCTCCACTTCTACTCTGTTCCCATCTCATCATCTTCTTGTCACACTGGTCATCTTCCAGTTCTCTGAATAGGGCAAGCACATTTCCACTTCCTGGTCTCAGCATAAGATCTCCCATCTGAATGGAATGTGCTCCCCCTTGTCATGTGCCTAATTCCCTTTATCCCTTCAAGTCTCAGTCTTAAACATTACCTCCCCACAGAAACCTGCTCTGACTATACTACCTAGAGTAAGTTTCCCCATTTTCGCTTTTGATCTTAGTCCCTTCTTTATTCTTTTCATAACATAAATTACCATGTCAAGTCATTTTATTCATGTGCTTACTTGTCTTTTGGGGGGAGTGGACTGTGTCTTCCCTTAGAATATGTATTTCGAAAGAGCAGGTACTATCACTGTCTTCTCCATTATTGTGCTCTCAGCAAAACCTAGCAGAGACTAGATGGTGTTAGCTAAATAATGTTTGAATGAATGAAAGTGAGTTGCTCCCAGAACTTGAATTTTTTATGGATGTTATATTTAAAACAGGAATTTGTGAGGATGAACATTAAGTTATTGAATTTACTTTTTAACAAATAGTAACATAACATTAAAAACTTTATTTGCATATATGTGTTTAGATCTATATATGCATATATATATAATATATATATATATAGCTATATTCGTTTTATTAATGAGAGTTATGTTCTATAAACTTGCTGGGAACAGTGAATTAGCAAATGCTGAACCATTGCTCCCAGGGGAATTACAAGGTTAGGTTCCTGAGAGCCTTCTGTTCAAAACACTTTCAAGTCAGCCATACATAACCTTGTTTTAGTGTGTTTCTGTTTAAGAACACCTCATTTAATATATATTATTGCTTTATTAACATTGAACTCATGGCATCACTGCTGTAACTTTTGCCTGAACAAAGCTTATCTAACACATGTATTTTCTCCATAAGGCGCATCACAGCTTTCTTGTGCTTAGGAACCCTAGACATCACTTCAACACTATGCTTGGGGGCAAGTTTAAACAGCAAAATCATTAATAAAAAACATAAAAATGCAAAGAATGTCGCACTAAATGGACTGTGCAAAGGGCATGTTTACAGTATGAAAGCTGAAACAGGAAGTCAGAGCATCACCTGTTTGACCTCAGTGAGAATGTGCCCATTGGGTGATTCAGATTTTTCTTTGCTCTGTGCATGTCAGTGCATTTTAGCAAGCAGGCAAATTCATAAATATGGAGTCCGTGAATAATGAGGATAGACTGTGTGGTGGGGGAGGGGAGCTACTATAAGGATAATTCTTTTTTTTGAATTTTTGAATTTTATTTATTTTTTTTAAAAGCATGTTCTTATTAGTCATCCATTTTATACACATCAATGTATACATGTCAATTCCAATCGCCCAGTCATCACACCCCCACCCCCACTGCTGCCGCTTTTCCCCGTTGGTGTCCATACATTTGTTTTCTACATCTGTGTCTCAATTTCTGCCCTAAAATCCAGTTCATCTGTACCATTTTTCTAGGTTCCACAAACATGCGTTAATATATGATATTTATTTTTCTCTTTCTGACTTACTTGACTCTGTATGACAGTCTCTAGATCCATCCACGTCTCAACAAATGACCCAATTTTGTTCCTTTTTATGGCTGAGTAATATTCCATTATATATATGTACCACATCTTCTTTATCCATTTGTCTGTCGATGGGCATTTAACTTACTTCTATGACCTGGATATTGTAAATAGGGCTGCAATGAACATTGGGGTGCATGTGCTTTTTGAATTATGCTTTTCTCTGGATATATGCCCAGTAGTGGGATTGCTGGGTCATATGGTAATTCTATTTTTAGTTTTTTAAGGGACCTCCATACTGTTCTCCACAGTAGCTGTATCAATTTACATTCCCACCAACAGTGCAAGAGGGTTCCCTTTTCTCCACACCCTCTCCAGCATTTGTTGTTTGTAGATTTTCTGATGATGCCAATTCTAACTGGTGTAAGGTGATACCTCATTGTAGTTTTGATTTGATGGGCATTTAACTTACTTCTATGACCTGGATATTGTAAATAGGGCTGCAATGAACATTGGGGTGCATGTGCTTTTTGAATTATGCTTTTCTCTGGATATATGCCCAGTAGTGGGATTGCTGGGTCATATGGTAATTCTATTTTTAGTTTTTTAAGGGACCTCCATACTGTTCTCCACAGTAGCTGTATCAATTTACATTCCCACCAACAGTGCAAGAGGGTTCCCTTTTCTCCACACCCCCTGCAGCATTTGTTGTTTGTAGATTTTCTGATGATGCCAATTCTAACTGGTGTAAGGTGATACCTCATTGTAGTTTTGATTTGCATTTCTCTAACAATTAGTGATGTTGAGTAGCTTTTCACGTGCTTGTTGACCATCTGCGTGTCTTCTTTGGAGAAATGTCTATTAAGGTCTTCTGTCCATTTTTGAATTGGGTTGTTTGTTTTTTTAATATTGAGCTGCATGAGCTGTGTATATATTTTAGAGATTAATACTTTGTCCGTTGATTCATTTGCAACTATTTTCTCCCATTTTGCAGGCTGTCTTTTCATCTTGTTTATGGTTTTCTTTGCTGTGTGCAAAAGCTTTTAAGTTTCTTTAGGTCCCATTTGTTTATTTTTGTTTTTATTTCCATTACTCTAGGAGGTGGATCAAAAAAGGTCTTGCTGTGATTTATGTCAAAGAGTGTTCTTCCTATGTTTTCCTCTAAGAGTTTTATAGTGTCCAGTCTTACGTTTAGGTCTCTAATCCACTTTGAGTTTATTTTTGTGTATGGTGTTAGGGAGTGTTCTAATTTCATTCTTTTACATGTAGCTTTCCAATTTTCCCAACACCACTTATTAGAAAGACTGTCTTTTCTCCATTGTATATCCTTGCCTCCTTTGTCATAGATTAGTTGACCATAGGTGCATGGGTTTACCACTGGGCTTTCTATCTTGTTCCATTGATCTACATTTCTGTTTTTGTGGCACTACCATATTGTCTTTATTACTGTAGCTTTGTAGTATAGTCTGAAGTCAGGGAGTCTGATTCCTCCAGCTCTGTTTTTTCCCTCAAGACAGCTTTGGCTATTCGGGGTCTTTTGTGTCTCCCTACAAATTTGAATATTTTTTGTTCTAGTTCTGTAAAAAAATGCAATTGGTAATTTGATACGGATTGCACTGAATCCATAGATTGCTTTGGGCAGTATAGTCATTTTCACAATGTTGATTCTTCCAATCGAAGGACATGGTATATCTCTCCATCTATTGGTATCATCTTTAATTTCTTTCATCAGTGTCTTATAGTGTTCTGCAGACAGGTCTTTTGTCTCCCTAGGTAGGTTTATTCCTAGGTATTTTATTCTTTTTGTTACAATGGTAAATGGGAGTGTTTCCTTAATTTCTCTTCCAGGTTTTTCATCGTTAGTGTATAGGAATGCAAGAGATTTCTGTGCATTAATTTTGTATCCTGCAACTTTACCAAATTCATTGATTACCTCTAGTAGTTTTCTGGTGGCATCTTTAGGATTCTCTATGTATAGTATCATGTCATCTGCAAACAGTGACAGTTTTACTTCTTCTTTTCTGGTTTGTATTCCTTTTATTTCTTTTTCTTCTCTGATTGCTGTGGCTAGGACTTTCAAAACTTTGTTGAATCATAGTGATGAGAGTGGACATCTTGTCTTGTTCCAGATCTTAGAGGAAATGCTTTCAGTTTTTCACAATTGAGAATGATGTTTGCTGTGGGTTTGTCATATATGGCCTTTATTATGTTGAGGTAGGTTCCCTCTAAGCCCACTTTCTGGAGAGTTTTTATCATAAATGGGTGTTGAATTTTGTCAAAAGCTTTTTCTGCAGCTATTGAGATGATCATATGGTTTTTATTCTTCAATTTGTTAATATGGTGTATCACATTGATTGATTTGCATATATTGAATAATCCTTATATCCCTGGGATAAACCCCACTTGATCATGGTGTATGATCCTTTTAATGGGTTGTTGGATTCTGTTTGCTAGTATTTTCTTGAGGATTTTTGCATCTACATTCATCAGTGGTATTGGTCTGTAATTTTCTTTTTTTGTAGTATCTTTGTCTGGTTTTGGTTTCAGGGTGATGGTGGCCTCATAGAATGAGTTTGGGTTCTCTATGTATAGTATCATGTCATCTGCAAACAGTGACAGTTTTACTTCTTCTTTTCTGGTTTGTATTCCTTTTATTTCTTTTTCTTCTCTGATTGCTGTGGCTAGGACTTTCAAAACTTTGTTGAATCATAGTGATGAGAGTGGACATCTTGTCTTGTTCCAGATCTTAGAGGAAATGCTTTCAGTTTTTCACAATTGAGAATGATGTTTGCTGTGGGTTTGTCATATATGGCCTTTATTATGTTGAGGTAGGTTCCCTCTAAGCCCACTTTCTGGAGAGTTTTTATCATAAATGGGTGTTGAATTTTGTCAAAAGCTTTTTCTGCAGCTATTGAGATGATCATATGGTTTTTATTCTTCAATTTGTTAATATGGTGTATCACATTGATTGATTTGC
>NC_041224.1:121393714-121394061 GCF_002837175.3 Physeter macrocephalus | reverse complement strand
CCCTGTAACTGATTTCTAATCTCATAGCATTGTGGTCAGAAAAGATGATTGATATGATTTCAGTTTTCTTAAATTTACTGAGGCTTGATTTGTGACCCAAGATGTGACCTATCCTGGAGAATGTTCCATGTGCACTTGAGAAGAAAGTGTAATCTGCTGTTTTTGGATGGAATG
The DNA here is from genome assembly GCF_002837175.3 of Physeter macrocephalus. NCBI lineage: Eukaryota > Metazoa > Chordata > Mammalia > Artiodactyla > Physeteridae > Physeter > Physeter macrocephalus. Next base: position 121,393,887 of record NC_041224.1, on the reverse strand, counting down.
TCCTATAAATATCAATTAAATCTATCTGGTCTATTGTGTCATTTACAGCTTGTGTTTCTTTATTAATTTTGTGTCTGGATGATCTATCCTTTGGGGTAAGTGAGGCGTTAAAGTCCCCTACTGTTATTGTGTTACTGTTGATTTCCTCTTTTATAGCTGTTAGCAGTTGCCTT
>NC_041224.1:121391754-121393409 GCF_002837175.3 Physeter macrocephalus | reverse complement strand
TAACCTTATGGGAGTTCCCTTGTATGTTGTCATTTTTCCCTTGCTGCTTTTAATAATTTTTCTTTGTCTTTAATTTTTGCCAATTTGATTGCTATTTGTCTTGGCGTGTTTCTCCTTGGGTTTATCCTGTATGGGACTCACTGCGCTTCCTGGACTTGGGTGGGTATTTCCTTTCCCATGTTAAGGAAGTTTTCGACTATAATCTCTTCAAATATTTTCTCAAGTCCTTTCTCTCTCTCTTCTCTTTCTGGGACCCCTATAATGTTAATGTTGTTGTGTTTAATGTTGTCCCAGAGGTCTTTTACGCTGTCTTCATTTCTTTTCATACTTTTTTCTTTATTCTGTTCCACAGCAGTGAATTCCAGCATTGTGTCTTCCAGGTCACCTATCCGTTCTTCTGCCTCAGTTATTCTGCTATTGATTCTTTCTAGTGTATTTTCCATTTCAGTTATTGTATTGTTCATCTCTGTTTGTTCTTTAATTCTTCTAGATCTTTGTTAAACATTTCTTGCATCTTCTCGATCCTTGCCTCCATTCTGTGGCATGTGTGATCTTCCCAGATCGGGGCACGAACCCATGTTCCCTGCATCGGCAGGCGGACTCTCAACCACTGTTTCTTGCATCTTCTCGATCCTTGCCTCCATTCCATTTCTGAGGTCCTGCATCATCTTCACTATCATTATCCTGAATTCTTTTTCTGGAAGGTTGCCTATTTCTTTTGATTTCCATTAGCATGGAATAGCTTTTTCCATCCCCCTCACTTTATGTCTGTATATGTCCCTAGGTCTGAAGTGGGTTTTTTATAGACAGCATATATATGTGTCTTGTTTTTGTATCCATTCAGCAAGCCTGTGCCTTTTGGTTGGAGCATTACTCCATTAGCTGTTTCTCTGGGGTCTTGTTCCTTCGTCTGGTACATAGCCCTCTGGCTTTTCATCTTGTCTATCTTTCTGTGAATGTGTCTGTATATGTCCCTAGGTCTGAAGTGGGTTTTTTATAGACAGCATATATATGTGTCTTGTTTTTGTATCCATTCAGCAAGCCTGTGCCTTTTGGTTGGAGCATTTAATCCATTCACGTTTAAGGTAATATCGATACGTATGTTCCTATTACCATTTTCTCAATTGTTTTCAGTTTGTTTTTGTAAGTCCTTTTCTTCTCTTGTGTTTCCCACTTAGAGAAGTTCCTTTAGCTTTTATTGTAGAGCTGGTTTGGTGGTGATGAATTCTCTTAGCTTTTGCTTGCCTGTGAAGTTTTTGATTTCTCCATCTAATCTGTATGAGATCCTTGCCGGGTAGAGTAATCTTGGTTGTAGGTTTTTCCCTTTCATCACTTTAAGTATATCACGCCACTCTCTTCTGGCTTGTAGAGCTTCTGCGGAGAAATCAGCTGTTAACCTTATGGGAGTTCCCTTGTATGTTGTCATTTTTCCCTTGCTGCTTTTAATAATTTTTCTTTGTCTTTAATTTTTGCCAATTTGATTGCTATTTGTCTTGGCGTGTTTCTCCTTGGGTTTATCCTGTATGGGACTCACTGCGCTTCCTGGACTTGGGTGGGTATTTCCTTTCCCATGTTAAGGAAGTTTTCGACTATAATCTCTTCAAATATTTTCTCAAGTCCTTTCTCTCTCTCTTCTCTTTCTGGGACCCCTATAA
>NC_041224.1:121375692-121389312 GCF_002837175.3 Physeter macrocephalus | reverse complement strand
TTCTTCTTGCTTCTGCTGTCTGCCCTCTGGTGGATGAGGCTATCTAAGAGGCTTGTGCAAGTTTCCTGATGGGAGGGACTGGTGGTGGGCAGAGCTCAGCATCATTCTTAAAAATAAAGTTTAAAAGTTAATTGAACTTTGTTTACATAAAACTCACATCATATTTTCCTTATTTTTCTCATCTGATTGTGAACCCATAAAAGCATCATTCTTTGAGGATAGAAGAAGCATTGCTCTATGTGAGGCTAGCCAGCAACTCATTCTCCCACCAGACTTATTCAGGTGTAACAAAAATGTATTTTAGTAATCTTCTTGGTAAATATTGATAAATACATAGTGATTTAAAGAGACTATCATATTTTGAAAGGATAAAACAATACAGGACTGGAGTTCTAAAATCTAGCATATTCCTTTATCATATTTTGTCCTTGACTTTGAGATAAGAATGACCACATCCCTTGACTGAGTGAATACACCAAATAGAGACCTTTTTTGCTGTCATAACCACAGTGTAGCCTTTTTCTTTTTACTTATTACAAAAGTAGTACATGTTCACCCAAGAGGATTTTGAACCTATAGGTAAGCAGAGAAAGAAAGAAAGAAAGGAAGGAAGAAGGAAGGAAGGAAGGAAGGAAGAAAGAAAAAGGAAAAAAAACAGTTTAAATACATACATTATGGGCTTCCCTGGTGGTGTGGTGGTTAAGAATCCATCTGCCAATGCAGGGGAAACGGGTTCAAGCCCTGGTCCGGGAAAATCCCACATGCTACGGATCAACTAAGCCTGTGTGCCACAAGTATTGAGCCTGCGCTCTAGAGCCCGCGAGCCACAAGTATTGAAGCCCATGTGCCTAGAGCCTGTGCTCCACAAGAAGAGAAGCCACCGCAATGAGAAGCCTGCGCACCACAGCGAAGAGCAGCCCCCGCTCACCGCAACTAGAGAAAGCCCACATGAAGAAGACCCAATGCAGCCAAAAATAAAATAAGTAAATTTAAAAAATAAAAGAAATAAATACATACATACAGACAGACATATGTACATCACCCCTTTCTAGTATGCAGAAATCGTCACTGTTCATTTTTCTGGGCATGTCTCTGTAATCATTTTCCCAAGCCTCCACATGCTGGTTTTTCCCCCCTTTAACCATATGTCACTAAAGTCTGTCTATGTTAGACTGAACCTTTGTAACATTTCCCTTTGTTCTAGGTAATTCTTTGAGGATATCACATTGTCTTCTCTTTTCCGTGAGTTCAGGAGCAGGAACACTTCCTTTTCTTCAAGTCTTCACTGTAGGAGAACTCACTGTTCTCTCTCAGATCTGACCGCCCATTTGCTGGGGTGCAGTATTGGGGCACTGACAAGGAGGTATCAGTCTAGAACACCATTATCAGATAGACTCCTGAAAAAATCAGAGTGTCATGTTTAAGAGGAAAATGGTATGTTGTTTTTCCTTAGAGCTAGAGCTCTGACAGTTTGTTTCTTCAACTTGTATTTGTTTTCTGTTTACCTCTTTGTGGTGATAGATCTGAGACACAGCTTATGTGCACACCTCTGAATAGCTGGAAAAAAGACTAGCTTTAGACAGTTGAGACAAGTAATTTGTTCTCAGAAGCCAGACCCATACACCAACAAGCTACCAATACAAGATTTCAAGAAAAGTGAGTCAGATTTTAATACAATTCCTGATCTAGATGATTGAATACTTTCTAATCTCAAAATATGAAATTCCTTTAGGGAAAGCATATAATACTCATATGAGTTAAGGTATTTTTTTGTGTATCTGTATCTGCTGTAACACATTTTTTAGAAAGTATGAGGAAGACAAGCCTGCAATTTTATATTCTATTAGGCTGTCCCTTCAGCCTCAGTGACAATTTTAGAGAAGTTGATTACTGAGCCAGAAGTAAGCTCTTGCACTCAAGAGCTTATTTGATGATACTAGCTTCAGATAAGTCTTATTTTGATATGTCTAATAAGGATGTACACACTGAAATGCATTCTTGAAGTCTGCTGGAGTTACTGGTTACACATCAGGAATACATTTAAACTAATTCATGAGATTCTTGTCAAATCAGTGGTCTGGAACTTTACATGATAAAAGAATAAATGATGATTGATTAGCAAGCATCACATTTAAATATAGAGCCTCCCCTAAAAGCCCTTCTGTTATGTTGTATGGACATGCTGCCTTGATGAAATAGCACATTAGTTTGCCCCCAATCATGATGTCTCACTCACACTTAACATAGAGAGGTTTGTTTACTCTTGTTCTAGTCACCAATTTGAGTCAAGGTGACCCAATTTATTTATGCTTCATCTACTTTTACTTCTGGCAGCCACTGTTCATCATCTTGCAAAATATGGAAAGGTGGGTAAACTCCCTGTTGGTGCCATCATATATATGATGCTGGACATAGTTGCATTTTATAAATTATTTTCATAACCATTATTTAATTTGATAAATTTAATAATCATATGGAGTAGTAGATTCATATACTGTTTTGGTCACTTTACATAATGAAAATTGAAGTTCAAAAGAATTCAATGACCTGTTGAAGCTATCATAACTTGTGAGTTTTAAGTCCAGATATTACTTCTACATTCGTGTATTCCCTCTGAATTATATTTCATTTTTTTCCTGTGCTTTAAGGGACTAAAGAAAAACAAAAAATTAAATTTTGAAAAACCAGAAAATCTTACCAAGTGACCAAATCTATGTTCTTGAGGATAGAATAATTATTAATGTGAGATATGAAAGATGTCATGGAAACCATTATTTTGAGCCAAATCCTAAAATAAACAAAAACACTAAGTTTATCTATATTATTATAGCAAAAAAAGCAAGGATACCTATTACTAAAATGTCTTTTACACTACAGTAATTGTAAATATGCTATAAAATAATGAATTCCATCCAATTAAAATATAGAACCATTCAGTTAATTATCAAAGTGATTCACAAATAATGGAGTTCAGAACTGGTTAAGGTAGTAATTAGAAAAACCTGAATAACACAGATAAGGTCTGCGTGAAATAGAAAGGGTAGTAACAGATAAAAGAGAGCTTAGATTAGTAGGAGCGAGAGAAAGAGATAAAAGAGAGGTTAAATTAGCAGTTTTCAGTCTCCTTCTGAGACTTTATCTGAAGGGATGCTGCTAGATTCTCAACAAAAATTTCACAATATAATCATTTCAAATAACTATAATCATTCCAAGTTTACCCATACACACATCTTACTGCACATCTGTAATAAGTGTTACAAACTCAAAACAGCGACATATTTTTCCCACTCCAGGTAGGTTTGGAAGCACAACCCAGTATCTTGATATGATGCATGGTCACTTGCCCTTCCCCACTTAAGCAGAGTCCCATGGACAGCTCTTTGATTGTGAAGAACTGCATCCCCTCCTAAAGAGGCATGCTTGAAAACCTTCTTGCTGTTTCTCTGAAGATGCAAATCATTCCTTCCCAGTCAGGCTTCTTCCTACAGAATCAGCCCTTAAGCCCTGCCTACTCTGTTTGTACCCTGTGACCTTATGCCGGCTCAGGGCCATCACCAATTAAACCTGAGCCAATCAGATTTAATTCAGAATTTGAATGAGATGGCATCTAACTCACTGTGGTGTACTAGCTTGTAAAGGAGATTATGTAGAGGTGGGAAAGCTTTTTTCATTTTTCTACCTTACAAGCACTGCAGCAGAGAAAGCTAGACAGCAGTAAGAAGCAGGAGAGGAAAGCAAAGATTGAATATCACTTTGACCAGAGACAAGAAGAGAGGGAATTCTCAACTTTCCATTCCCAGTTTCCCTGTTGGGACTTCCTGCCTTGGAGTTCCTTTCTGTTCAGTAAGGTATCTCTGTATTATTTGGATAAGGAATGCTTCATCCTGCTTAAGTGAGCTTCTGTTTTTTCCAATTAAATGCTCCCTGATTATGGCAACCATGACCTGATTCAAAAGTAATAGCAGCTCTGTGCAAAGGGACATCTCCAAACGGTGCCACTGCCTGAGACAGGGTTTTAGCTGAATTCAATTCAGGTACCTCCTCTCTACCAGTAGAAAATCACACAGTTCACTCAGACTGATACTGTTTCAGCAGGGCTTGTTGAGCAACACTGGTGTGTGTCTTATTCTTACTACTTGAAAAATTACAGAATTTTCAACCTGGAAAGGAGCCTTAATGATCAAATTCAGCATCCTTGTTTTGTAAATGAGACAACTGAGAAGCAGAGAGGTTAATTCTGTCATTCAGGGCTCAGGAAATCTTGGCCCAAATTTCTTCAATTGGTCTCTCCCCTCAGGACCAGTCTGTTGATAAAGGGGTCTTTTGAGTTTTCTCTGCTTGTAAAAAATGGAGAGGTTCTGCTGCCCATAAAACCTCGAGCTAACTTTATGTATCCAGCTAGGATCATGTTATCATCATATAACAAAAAGTCAGAAGTAACAGTGGCTTAAACATGTGACCATGTATTGCATTTATCTCACCTAAAATCAGTATGGGGGGGTGTACAGTCCTCCAAATGTAATGACTCCATGGCTGCCTGGGACCCACCTTCCATCTTTATTTCTACTCTTCCATTCTTGGTATTTGAATTCCATCCTCAAAGTCACCTCAGTAGTCCAATATGGTGCTGGAGTGCCATCCATCAAATCTGCATTCCAGGAAGCAGGGTGTAGGAAAGAGGAAGGGGCCAAGTGGCACATTGTAGCTGTCTTCTCCACCTAATAGCTTTTGTTTATGTATAACTGGTCATAGCTCAGTTAAATGGCCACTTTAGGACCAAGGAAGCTGAGAAATGCATTATTTTAGCTAGGCACATTGCCACCTCCATAATTGGAGGTCTCTTACAAAGAAAGAAAGAGTAAATGGATGTTGGTACAGCAACTAGAAATCTATGCCATACCTTCCTAGAATTTTTGTCACCAATCCTTCCTTAGAGGATACCTTTAGTGGGTATCTCAGACTATTGCTCAAATTAGATGGCATCCTAAAACTGCAAGAGCCAAAGAAATCCTCCCTGAGTACTCTCCTTGTGCTACAGGAGCTCCTTAATGTTGTCTGAACCTCTGTCTAGTTCAGTCTCCACTCACTACTAGCCGACTCCTTTTATCCTCTCCTGTCAGAGATTTTGCTGCAGCACAAGACACCAGCAATACTGAAATATGTTCTATCTACTGTTAAAAAGCTTTTGTGTGTCATTATAGAATCCTGAATAGGAGAAAGAGCCTCCTAAGTCAGTGGGAAAGCAGTCTGCACACGTCATCAAAAGACCATCTGTAAAATGGCAGATAATAATGGTATCAACCTCATCGGATCTTTATGATGATCAAATGAGTTAATACATGTGCAAAGCACTTAGGACACTTTGTTATGAAGCAAAATAAGTGCCCTTTGAGTGTTTGTTATTACTGATCGTCATCATTATTATGATTATTACCATATGGCTTTATTACATACTGAGAAATATTTTGTGGGAAGCTAGGAAGAAGATGTCTTTGTCCCCAGAACTGAAATTACTCCCAGGAGAATCACTAACGGATCTAGATGACAAGGAAGAGACATTATGTTCAGGAAGCCACTGCTCAAATGGCTACTCTAGTACAAGGTTTATCAAGTTGCTTAGTTGGTAAAGCTGTCCCTTGCAGTGTGAGTGTTGGGGGGATATTATTCCCGTGAGGGGAGTTTCACATCCCTGGGCATCCTTCCAGCCAAGGATGGGGATGAGGTGGGCTTGAGGGTGCTTAGAAGAGAACCAATACTCCAAACCAAGTGGGGGACATGCTAAACTTTCCTTCCTCACAACTTTGCATCAACCCGTTCCTGGCAAATTGGGTTCCAGACATCTCTGGACGAAGATTTTGCCAACTCACGATTGGGTTTCTTAACAATAAACTACTTACACATTTGTGGGTTGCATGGAAATTTAACGTTGTTCTAAATTAAGTAGAGAAGAGAACAAGAATGTGTTAATTATATGCAACAATGAACCAAGTTTAAAAGCTAGAGTCTTTAAGTTTATTCTTTGAAGCATATTCCAAGTTTGTTTTTTAAAAAAATGAAAGTAAGGAGATGATGAAACCACTTAATGCCTGAAAAACCTGGATCACTGTTAGAACTGTACTATGAACACTGTTAACTTAATCATTTTGGAGAGGCTGATGTGCCCTCAATAGTGACTCTAATTAAAGTCTGATTTGGAAATCTTTTTAACCCTGATATGGCTCTAAGAGAGTGTGAGAAGATTCCCAGTAGAAAGAAGCAGAGTGACTTTCTGTAGCCTGAGTAAATCACTTCCAACGCACAGTGAGAATTAGAGACAAGGGCAGGAACAAAAGGTATAAGGAAAAAGAGGATCTTGGGTGAAAAAGAAACATATAATTCTATCAAAATGGTTTATGCTGACATGTCACAAAGGCCTATTCACCTGGCAGTCACTCTTTGCAACAGGTCTAGGAGAGAGAAATTGCAAAGCTTACATGGATTGAAATTCACTTCAGGCACCTCTTTGGCTTTTCTTTATCCGTAGTTCACTTAGAAGTGTGCAAAAATAAATCTTTGAATATGATGTTCCCTTCCCCATTGTTGGTTAAATCACAAACTGTTTCATGTGAGGAATACTAACACTAAGCACTTTTTATTTGAAGAGGAAAGAGGCAAAGATTATCAAGGAATATCTCCAAAGAACATGGTATTGGAATTCAGGAAATTAGTTTGCCTTCTCCATAACTGCCTTCCCTCTAACGACAGGGTGACTCTCTCTCCTGCTTCCTCAAAGGCGATTCAGATTCCCCAGGGAAAAATGAGAACCACTCTTACCACTTATCTATTTGAGTCAAATAAAGGTTCAATATATAGTAATTGTATGTTTCTTTTGTATTGCAAATGAACAACAGCATCTGCTGAATTTGCAAATTTGCAGTACAGTCTGTAATATAGGAATATAGATGTATAGATATGGTATGCTTTATAATCTTTTGATTATCAAAGTCTAGTATTAATGGTTGATCATTTCCTAGTTAGTCATCAAGCTTTTACCTGATCAGAAAAGATAACTTAGGGAGTGGGGGCTGGAGAGTTAAGTAGTAGCTCTCAATCTTGCAAGTGGAGAGAGAAAGACCTGAGAGATGCAGATGGTATCAACAAACTGCATTTGGATTCTGAAACATGATTGAAGACACCGAGATGAAGCCTCTTTCCAAAGGGAGGGGAGCATTCCATGAGGGGAGGAACAGGGAAGCTTGCTGGCCTGCAATCTGACTGGGGAGGAAGAAGGAAAACAACACTCAGATGAATCTATGAACTTCTATAGAAGGAGCAAATATCACCTGAGGGGAAGAGGAAGTTGTGCGAGGGCCCTGATGACTCACCTGGGTTAAGAACGGAACAGGTGGGGACTTCCCTGGTGGCGCAGTGGTTAAGAATCCGCCTGCCAGTGCAGGGGACACAGGTTTGAGTCCTGGTCCGGGAAGATCCCACATGATGCAGAGCAACTAAGCCTGTGCACCACAACTACTGAGCCTGCGCTCTAGAGCCCGCGAGCCACAACTACTGAGCCCACGTGCCACAACTACTGAGCCCGTGTGCCTAGAGCCTGTGCTCCGCAACAAGAGAAGCCACCGCAATGAGAAGCCCTCACACCACAACGAAGAGTAGCACCCGCTCACCGCAACTAGAGAAAGCCAGCGCACAGCAACGAAGACCCAAAGCAGCCAAAACTAAATAAATAAATAAATTTATATTAAAAAAAAAAAAGAATGGAACAGTTGGCCTGAAAAGACACCTGGAATATCCACTACCTGCTTACCAGTCACAAAAACGGGGTAATATTAAAAAGAAAAGGGCATTTGAGACCAAAAAGCAGGACAGTGTGACTCTGTGGTCATGGCAGGATACTTTCTGTCTGACCTTGGTTGTCAACTGAGACTCTGACTGGAGGCTTAAGGCCCTGTGTCCTCGCTTTGCAAGGCAGCTGCTTTCCTTCGAAGCTGGATCCTACCCAGTTTCCTCTTAACACAGGCTGCGGGCCCATTTAAAGCCTTAAAAAAAAAAACACTCTAAAAATTGCTTTATTATTTTTATGTGCTATTACAAATGCCTATTGTAGGGGGTTCAAGGGAGTTGGAGGCTGATCAATGTAAAAGATATGCCACGGGAGGCTGTAACATACAGGGCTGTGATGGGGGAAGTTCTTCACAGCTTGAGACATCCAGAGGCTTAAGGCGAGGGGACCACCATCCAGAATGGGAGGAGGGCAAGGAGACTCCTGGGGGGAGAGGAAGTTAGAGGCGGGCTTCCACCTCGAGACACTGTTGCTCAGCAATAGCAGGGGTGGGGTATCTGTGTCAGAGAGCTCCAAAGGGCCATACGGCTTGGGGAGTTATAACCAGAAGGCTGTATCTTATCTGTGGGTTACAGCTATCCAGTGAGAGTGCACAGGGTATGCAGAGCAGACAGGCTTTAAATAGCTAAAAATCTGCTTGCTTGGGATATTTTAAAAACAACTGGGTGTGTCAGAATTTGAGTTTGGTGCTGGTGGACTTTTGAGCTAATGTGTCAGCGAAGAAATAAACTAACCAGTCTATACACAGAGGCCATCTTTGGTTCATTTATGCAACACCTGTGATAAATGTTTCATATAAATTATTCAAACAATACAACAAATAAAAAGAAGAAAGTAAACACAACTCCATATCCTTCAACCAATAAATAAGTACTGTTAACATTTTGATCTTTATTTACATTCTGTCTCTTCCTCTCTCTCACACACACACTCACACACACTACAATATAAACAGTTTTATGTAAATAGAATCACATTTAGTATCAAGCTACTAATCTCTAACTGTTTTGATTCAACAATACTACCGTAGACATAAGCATAAATCCATATCATAATTTTTATTTTTGCATACAATTTTATTGTAAGTTCATACTATAATTTACCTTTAAAAATCCCTATCAGTTGGGGCTTCCCTGGTGGCACAGTGGTTGAGAGCCCGCCTGCCGATGCAGGGGACACGGGTTCGTGCCCCGGTCCGGGAGGATCCCACATGCCGCAGAGCAGCTGGGCCCGTGAGCCATGGCCGCTGAGCCTGCGCGTCCGGAGCCTGTGTTCCGCAACGGGAGAGGCCACAACAGTGAGAGGCCTGCATAACCCCAAAAAAAAAAAAAATCCCTATCAGTGTATATTTCAGTTTAATATAATAACTAATACAGTTCAATTACCATTTTGTGTATTGTTTTCTAATTTCTATAAATTCATAGAAGTGGAATTACTAAATCAAGGTGTATGAACATTTAACATTCTTGATACCAATTGCCATATTGCCTTCCAAATTTTTATTAATTAACTTACACTCCCATGTATATTCATGAATTTTAGATTAAGTTAGGAGGGACTGTCAGGAAGGTTAAAATACAAAATGAATTGAGATGTGTGAAAGTCGCTATGGGTGAAACTGCATTCTTAAAATTGTATTTGGAACAAAAAGGTGATCACAGAAGGGATACATCCACTGTCCCTTCACTCTTAGCAGATGATCCACCTTGAACTTCTCAGAGAAAGCAGAGGCAACAGGAGTAAAGTCTTCCAGCCTTCAGTTTCTACCTGCAATCTCATTTCCATTCAGTGTCACCTGCCGTGTTCAAGGAACAGTTATCTCTACTACTTTCTGAAGTTCTTGGTCTCACAGTATTTCATAAATTTGTCACTCCCTCTCTCCATCAAATACTTTAAACCTAGAAACCTGTTCAAAGCATCTTCGCTCTAAAAGTAGTACCCTTGACTGTGCCTTCCCTTCAAGTCTTTGCCTGGAGCAAGAGAAAAGTGTGGCATGTCCCAAGCATATGAAAGTGCATATGAAAATACCCAATATGCATTCCAAGGCTAAGGAAGCATTTCTGGGATTATTAAAAACCCTTGTCATACTTTTATTATATACAGCAGACTCTTTATCAATTCCAAGAGAAAATTTATAATCCTCCCTTAACCAGTTAGAATGTAGTGCATAGAATCCTTTCTCATGTGGAATAAGCTCCCTCTTTGGCCTCCTATCTAGTCCTTCCTCTTTCAGCTTTTGGAGACCCACAGAACTCTCCTTGAGTAACTTGTTTCTCTTTTGCTTGGCAAGGGAACAAATACGACTCTGGTTTTGCTCCCGTGGTCCTTGTCTTATTCTTTGACTCCACCTTCCTCCATTTCCTTGCAACACTCAAGAGTGGTCTACAGATCCTGCCTCTATTTTCTCCCTTTCTACTTATTTTTCATCCCACTGAAATATGATTTCTGCTTATACCAAACTAACTGATGCTGCTTTTTCAAAGGTCGCCAAAAAAAGCACTTCTAATATACAAAGTAGTTTATTTATTTTTAACATCTTTATTGGAGTATAATTGCCTTACAATGGTGTGTTACTTTCTGCTTTATAACAAAGTGAATCAGCTATACGTATACATATATCCCCATATCTCCTCCCTCTTGCGTTTACCTCCCACCCTCCCTATCCCACCCCTCTAGGTGGTTGCAAAGCACCGAGCTGATCTCCCTGTGCGATGCGACTGCTTCCCACTAGCTATCTAGTCTACATTTGGTAGTCTATATATGTCCATGCCACTCTCTCACTTCGTCTCAGCTTACCCTTCCCCCTCCTTGTGTCCTCAAGTCCATTCTCTACGTCTGCGTCTTTATTCCTGTCCTGTACCTAGGTTCTTCAGAAACTGTTTTTTTTTTTTTTAGATTCCATATATATGTGTTAGCATACGGTATTTGTTTTTATCTTTCTGACTTACTTCACTCTGTATGACAGTCCCTAGGTCCATCCACCTCACTACAAATAATTCAATTTCATTTCTTTTTATGTCTGAGTAATATTCGATTGTCTATATGTGCCACATATTCTTTATCCATTCATCTGTTGATGGACACTTAGGTTGCTTCCATGTCCTGGTTATTGTAAATAGCTGCAATGAACATTGTGGTACATGAGTCTTTGAATTATGGTTTTCCCAGCGTATATGCCCAGTAGTGGCATTGCTAGGTCATATGGTAGTTCTATTTTTAGTTTTTTAAGGAACCGCCACACTGTTCTCCATAGTGGCTGTATCAATTTACATTCCCACCAACAGTGCAAGAGGGTTCCCTTTTCTCCACACCCTCTCCAGCATTTATTGTTTCTAGATTTTTGATGATGGCCATTCTGACTAGTGTGAGGTGATACCTCATTGTAGTTTTGATTTGCATTTCTCTAATGATTAATGATGTTGAGCATTCTTTCATGCGTTTGTGGCAATCTGTATATCTTCTCTGGAGAAATTTCTGTTTAGGTCTTCTGCACATTTTTGGATTGGGTTGTTTGTTCTTTGATATTGAGTTGCATGAGCTGCTTGTATATTTTGGAGATTAATCCTTTGTCAGTTGCTTCATTTGCAACTATTTTCTCCCATTCTGAGGGTTGTCTTCTCTTCTTGTTTATGGTTTCCTTTGCTGTTCAAAAGCTTTAAAGTTTCATTGGGTTCCATTTGTTTGTTTTTATTTCCATTTCTCTAGGAGGTGGGTCAAAAAGGATCTTGCTGTGATTGATGTCATAGAGTGTTCTGCCCATGTTTTCGTCTATGAGTTTGATAGTGTCTGGCCTTGCATTTAGGTCTTTGATCCATTTTGAGTTTATTTTTGTGTCTGGTGTTAGGAAGTGTTCTTATTTCAATCTTTCTCATGTAGCTGTCCAGTTTTCCCAGCACCACTTATTGAAGAGGCTGTCTTTTCTCCACTGTATATTCTTGCCTCCTTTATCAAAGATAAGGTGACCATATGTGCGTGGGTTTATCTCTGGGCTTTCTATCCTGTTCCATTGATCTATATTTCTGTTTTTGTGCCAGTAACATACAGTCTTGATTCCTGTAGCTTTGTAGTATAAGAGCCTGATTACTCCAGCTCTGTTTTTTTTTTCTCAAAATTGCTTTGGCTATACGGGGTCTTTTGTGTTTCCATACAAATTGTGAAATTTTTTCTTCTAGTTCTGGGGGAAAATGCCAGTGGTAGTTTGATAGGGATTGCAATGAATCTTTAGATTGCTTTGGGTAGTATAATCATTTTCACAATGTTGATTCTTCCAATCCAAGAGCATGGTATATCTCTCCATGTTTGTATCATCTTTAATTTCTTTCATCAGTGTCTTATAGTTTTCTGCAAGCAGGTCTTTTGTCTCCTTAGGTGGGTTTATTCCTAGGTATTTTATCCTTTTTGGTGCAATGGTAAATGGGAGTGTTTCCTTAATTTCTCATCAGATTTTTCATCATTAGTGTATAGGATTGCAAGAGACTTCTGTGCATTAATTTTGTATCCTGCTACTTGATTAGCTCTAGTAGTTTTCTGGTAGCATCTTTAGGATTCCCTATATATAGTATCATGTAATCTGCAATCAGTGACAGTTTTAATTCTTCTTTTCCGATTTGGATTCCTTTTATTTCTTCTTCTCTGGTTGCTGTGGATAAAACTTCCAAAACTATGTTGAATAATGGTGGTGTGAGTGGGCAACCTTGCCTTGTTCATGATCTTAGTGGAAATGGTTTTAGTTTTTCACCACTGAGAACGATGTTGGCTGTGGGTTTGTCATATATGGCCTTTATTATGTTGAGGTAGTTTCCCTCTATGCCTACTTTCTGGAGTGTTCTTATCATAAATAGGTGTTGAATTTAGTCGAAAGCTTTTTCTGCATCTATCGAGATGATCATATGCTTTTCTCCTTCAGTTTGTTAATATGGTGTATCACATTGATTGCATATATTGAAGAATCCTTGCATTCCTGGGGTAAACCCCACTTGATCATGGTGTATGATCCTTTTAATGTGCTGTTGGATTCTGTTTGCTAGTATTTTGTTGAGGATTTTTGCATCTATGTTCATCAGTGATATTGGTCTCTAGTTTTCTTTTTTTGTGACATCTTTCTCTGGTTTTGTTTTCAGGCTGATGGTGACCTCGTAGAATGAGTTTAGGAGTGTTCCTCCCTCTGCTATATTTTGGAAGAGTTTGAGAAGGAGAGATGTTAGGTCTTCTCTAAATGTTTGATAGAATTCACCTGTGAAGCCATCTGGCCCTGGGCTTTTGTTTGTTGGAAGATTTAAATCACAGTTTCAATTTCAGTGCCTGTGATTGGTCTGTTTACATTTGCTATTTCTTCCTGGTTCAGTCTTAGAAGGTTGTGCTTTTCTAAGAATTTCTCCATTTCTTCTACCTAGTCCATTTTATTGGCATACAGCTGCTTTTAGTAATCTCTCATGATACTTTGTATTTCTGCAGTGTCAGTTGTTACTTCTCCTTTTTCATTTCTAATTCTGTTGATTTGAGTCTTCTCCCTTTTTTTCTTGATGAGTCTGGCTAATGGTTAATCAATTTTGTTTATCTTCTCAAAGAACCACCTTTTAGTTTTTGGATCTTTAGTATTGTTTCCTTCATTTCTTTTTCATGTATTTCTGATCTGATCTTTATAATTTCTTTCCTTGTGCTAACTTTGTAGTTTTGTTGTTGTTGTTGTTGTTCTTTCTCTTTCTCTAACTGCTTTAGATGTAAGGTTAGGTTGCTTATTTGAGATTTGTCTATGTTTTTTGTTGTTGGGTTTCCTTGCGTTG
>NC_041224.1:121369303-121372884 GCF_002837175.3 Physeter macrocephalus | reverse complement strand
TTTTGCAGGGTTTTTATCATAAATGGGTGTTGAATTTTGTCAAAAGCTTTCTCTGCATCTATTGAGATGATCATATGGTTTTTCTCCTTCAGTTTGTTGATATGGTGTATCACGTTGATTGATTTGCGTATATTGAAGAATCTTTGCATTCCTGGAATAAACCCCACTTGATCATGGTGTATGATCCTTTTAATGTGCTGTTGGATTCTGTTTGCTAGTATTTTGTTGAGGATTTTTGCATCTATGTTCATCAGTGATATTGGTCTCTAGTTTTCTTTTTTTGTGACATCTTTCTCTGGTTTTGTTTTCAGGCTGATGGTGACCTCGTAGAATGAGTTTAGGAGTGTTCCTCCCTCTGCTATATTTTGGAAGAGTTTGAGAAGGAGAGATGTTAGGTCTTCTCTAAATGTTTGATAGAATTCACCTGTGAAGCCATCTGGCCCTGGGCTTTTGTTTGTTGGAAGATTTAAATCACAGTTTCAATTTCAGTGCCTGTGATTGGTCTGTTTACATTTGCTATTTCTTCCTGGTTCAGTCTTAGAAGGTTGTGCTTTTCTAAGAATTTCTCCATTTCTTCTACCTAGTCCATTTTATTGGCATACAGCTGCTTTTAGTAATCTCTCATGATACTTTGTATTTCTGCAGTGTCAGTTGTTACTTCTCCTTTTTCATTTCTAATTCTGTTGATTTGAGTCTTCTCCCTTTTTTTCTTGATGAGTCTGGCTAATGGTTAATCAATTTTGTTTATCTTCTCAAAGAACCACCTTTTAGTTTTTGGATCTTTAGTATTGTTTCCTTCATTTCTTTTTCATGTATTTCTGATCTGATCTTTATAATTTCTTTCCTTCTGCTGACTTTGGGTTTTTTTGTTCTTCTTTCTCTAATTGCTTCAGGTGTAAGGTTAGGTTGTTGATTTGAGATTTGTCTTGTTTCTTGAGGTAGGATTGTATTGCTATAAAGTTCCCCCTTAGAACTGCTTTTGCTGCATCCCATAGGTTTGCAGTCATCATTTTTTCATTGTCATTTGTTTCTAGCTATTTTTTGATCTCCTCTTTGATTTCTTTAGTGATTGCTTGGTTATTTAGTAGTGTATCATTTAGCCTTCATGTGTTTGTATTTTTAAGAGACTTTTTCCTGTAATTGATATCTAGTCTCATAGCATTGTGGTCGGAAAAGATACTTGATATGATTTCAATTTTCTTAAATTTACCAAGGCTTGTTTTGTGACCCAAGATATGATCCATCCTGGAGAATGTTCCATGAGCACTTGAGAAGAGTGTATTCTGTTGATTTTGGATGCAATGTCCTATAAATAGCAATTAAGTCCATCTTGTTTAATGTATCATTTAAATCTTGTGTTTCCTTATTTATTTTCATTTTAGATGATCTGTCCATTGGTGAAAGTGGGGTGTTAAAGTCCCCTACTATGATTGTGTTACTTTCAGTTTCCCCTTTTATGGCTGTTAGCATTTGCTTTATGTATTCAGGTGCTCCTATGTTGGGTGCATAAATATTTACAATTGTTACATCTTCTTCTTGGGTTGATCCCTTGATCACTCCAGGTTTCTTTTGATTTCCATTTACATGGAATATCTTTTTCCATCCCCTCACTTTCAGTCTGTATGTGTCCCTAGGTCTGAAGTGGGTCTCTCGTAGACAGCATATATACGGGTCTTGTTTCGTTTCCATTCTGCCAGTCTATGTCTTTTGGTTGGAGCATTCAATCCATTTACATTTAAGGTAGTTATTGATATATATGTTCCTATTACCATTTCTTAATTGGTTTTGGTTTGTTATTGTAGGTCTTTTCTTTCTCTTGTGTTTGCTGCTTAGAGAAGTTTCTTTAGCATTTGTGGTAAAGCTGTTTTAGTGGTGCTGAATTCTTTTAGCTTTTGCTTCTCTGTAAAGGTTTTAATTTCTCCATCGAATCTGAATGAGATCCTTGCTGGGTAAAGTAATCTTGGTTGTAGGTTTTTTCCTTTCATCCCTTTAAATATGTCCTGCCACACCCTTCGCTTGCAGAGTTTCTGCTGAAAGATCAGCTGTTAACCTTATGGGGATTCCCTTGTATATTATTTGTTGCTTTTGCCTTGTTGCTTTTAATATTTTTTTCTTTGTATTTAATTTTTGCCAGTTTGATTAATATGTGTCTTGGCATGTTTCTCCTTGGAGTTATCCTGTATGGGACTCTCTTCGCTTCATGGACTTGATTGACTTTCCAGTGCTGGTCGGCACTGATCCTCTGTGCGGGAATCTCTCCGCTTTGCCCTCCACACCCCTGTTGCTGCGCTGTCCTCCATGGCTCGGAAGCTTCCCCCCTTCCCACCCCCTGTCTCAGCCAGTGAAGGGGCTTCCTAGTGTGTGGAAACTTTTCCTCCTTCACAGCTCCCTCCCAGAGGTGCAGGTCCCATCCCTATTCTTTTGTCTCTGTTTTTTCTTTTTTCTTTTGCCCTACCCAGGTATGTGGGGAGTTTCTTGCCTTTTGGGAAGTCTGAGGTCTTCTGCCTTCTTCTGCCTCAGTTATTCTGCTACTGATTTCTTCTACAGAATTTTTAATTTCATTTGTTGTGTAATTCATTATTGTTTGTTTGCTCTGTAGTTCTTCTAGGTCCTTGTTAAACATTTGTTGTATTTTCTCCATTCTATTTTCAAGATTTTGGATCATCTTTACTATCATTACTCTGAATTCTTTTTCAGGTATACTGCCTATTTCCTCTTCATTTGTTTGGTCTGATGGTTTTTACCTTGCTCATTCATCTACTGTGTATTTCTCTTTATTCTCATTTTGCTTAACTTACTGTTTTTTGGGTCTCCTTTTCGCAGACCGCAGGTTCATAGTTCCCATTGTTTTTGGTGTCTGCCCTCAGTGGGGAAGGTTGGTTCAGTGGGTTGTGTTGGCTTCCTGGTGGAGGAGACTGGTGCCTGCATTCTGGTGGGTGAGTCTGGATCTTGTCTTTCTGGTGGGCAGGACCACATCCAGTGGTGTGTTTTGGGGTGTCTGTGAATTTGTTATGATTTTAGGCATCCTATCTGCTAATGGGTGGTGTTGTGTTCCTGTCTTGCCAGTTGTTTGGCATAGAGTGTCCAGCACTGGAACTCTCTCGTCATTGAGTGGAGCTGGGTCTTAGTGTTGAGACAGAGATCTCTGGGAGAACTCTTGCCGATTGATATTACATGCTGCCGGGAGGTCTCTGGTGGACCAATGTCCTGAACTCTGCTCTCCCTCCTCAGAGGCTCAGGCCAGACACCCAGGTGGAGCACCAAGACTCCCAAGTCTACAGTTGCTCCCAAAGTCCACTGCCTCAATTTTGGGATGATTCGTTGTCTATTCAGGTTCCACTGATGCAGGGTACATCAAGTTGATTGTGGAGATATAATCCGCTGTTCCTGAGGCTGCTTGGAGAAATTTCCCTTTCTCTTCTTTGTTCGCACTGCTCCTGGGGTTCAGCTTTGGATTTGGCCCTGCCTCTGCATGTAGGTCGCCCTCTGGTGTCTGTTCTTTGCGCAGTTGGTGGGTGTTAAAGGGACAAGTGACTGGGGGCTCTGGCTCACTGGGTCCAGAGTGAGGGAAGTGTATGGCA
>NC_041224.1:121367477-121368594 GCF_002837175.3 Physeter macrocephalus | reverse complement strand
CCCCCTTCAGGCTGTGTTCACGCAGCCAACCCCAGTCTTCTCCCTGGGATCTGACCTTCAAAGCCCGAGCCTCATCCCCCAGTGCCCACCCACCCTGGCAAGTGAGCAGACAAGCCTCTCAGGCAGGTGAGTGCTGGTCGGCACTGATCCTCTGTGCGGGAATCTCTCCGCTTTGCCCTCCACACCCCTGTTGCTGCGCTGTCCTCCATGGCTCGGAAGCTTCCCCCCTTCCCACCTACTGCCTATTTCCTCTTCATTTGTTTGGTCTGATGGTTTTTACCTTGCTCATTCATCTACTGTGTATTTCTCTTTATTCTCATTTTGCTTAACTTACTGTTTTTTGGGTCTCCTTTTCGCAGACCGCAGGTTCATAGTTCCCATTGTTTTTGGTGTCTGCCCTCAGTGGGGAAGGTTGGTTCAGTGGGTTGTGTTGGCTTCCTGGTGGAGGAGACTGGTGCCTGCATTCTGGTGGGTGAGTCTGGATCTTGTCTTTCTGGTGGGCAGGACCACATCCAGTGGTGTGTTTTGGGGTGTCTGTGAATTTGTTATGATTTTAGGCATCCTATCTGCTAATGGGTGGTGTTGTGTTCCTGTCTTGCCAGTTGTTTGGCATAGAGTGTCCAGCACTGGAACTCTCTCGTCATTGAGTGGAGCTGGGTCTTAGTGTTGAGACAGAGATCTCTGGGAGAACTCTTGCCGATTGATATTACATGCTGCCGGGAGGTCTCTGGTGGACCAATGTCCTGAACTCTGCTCTCCCTCCTCAGAGGCTCAGGCCAGACACCCAGGTGGAGCACCAAGACTCCCAAGTCTACAGTTGCTCCCAAAGTCCACTGCCTCAATTTTGGGATGATTCGTTGTCTATTCAGGTTCCACTGATGCAGGGTACATCAAGTTGATTGTGGAGATATAATCCGCTGTTCCTGAGGCTGCTTGGAGAAATTTCCCTTTCTCTTCTTTGTTCGCACTGCTCCTGGGGTTCAGCTTTGGATTTGGCCCTGCCTCTGCATGTAGGTCGCCCTCTGGTGTCTGTTCTTTGCGCAGTTGGTGGGTGTTAAAGGGACAAGTGACTGGGGGCTCTGGCTCACTGGGTCCAGAGTGAGGGAAGTGTATGGCA
>NC_041224.1:121363021-121366529 GCF_002837175.3 Physeter macrocephalus | reverse complement strand
ATTCTTTTGTCTCTGTTTTTTCTTTTTTCTTTTGCCCTACCCAGGTATGTGGGGAGTTTCTTGCCTTTTGGGAAGTCTGAGGTCTTCTGCCAGCATTCAGTAGGTGTTCTGTAGGAGTTGTTCTACATGTAGATGTATTTTTTATATATTTGTGGGGAGGAAGTTGATCTCCACGTCTTACTCCTCTGCCATCTTGAAGGTTCCCCCCCAGTGTTTTTTTTTGCTTTGCATTCTGGGTGATCTCTCTGTGGAATTTGACAATTTCTTCCTTGAAATTTCCCTCAGTCCTGGTTTCCCCAACACTATTCCCTATTTATTTCACTTCTACCTCTGATTTATTCTTCTTAGTCTTTTTCTCCCTCTGGTTTCCTTCCTTTAACTCTTCCCTCAAACATTATTTTTCCTCAAGGCCTCTGTATTAGTCAGTTCTTGCTGTGTAACAAACCACCCGAAAGCTCAGAGATATAGAACAATGATTCTTTCTACTATCATGTCTGCCAGTTGGCTGAAGATCAGATTATGTAGCCGAAGTTTAGCTGGGCTTAGTTCCCAAGACAAGTTGATTCCAGGTCATCTCCGTAATACTCTCATCCTCTTCTGACTAATAATAGCCTGGCTGGGGGCATATTCTTTTCATAGTGGTGGTAAAACTACAAGAGGGCAAGCCCAGCCATGCCTGCAGATTTCAAACTTCCGCTTATTCTGCATCTGCTGCCATCTCACCTCCCTAAGCAAGTCACATGGTCAAACCCAAAATCAAGGGATAAAGAAGTATCCTGTGCTTATCATGAAGCCATGACAAAAGTTGGCTGTATAATATTACTATAGGTGAGTGAAGAATTGTTACTAGTAATTTAATCTATTAAATACTTCTTACTGACTACAAGGCTTTGCAAGATCACACCTTAACTGCCTCTGTAGACTTGTTCTTGACACTTTTCCTCTTCATTGCAAAGTTCCAGACACAAAGCTGCATTTCAGTTCCTCCAACACATTGCTCTTTCTCTTAGTCTACACAGTCTTCAGGTTTTAATATATATATCACTTTCCCATGGAAGTCTTCCCAATCTCTCCAGATTAGGTTATGTTCCCTTGTTATATCTCCTTATAGATTTTCTTTAAATTTTATTTTATTTATTTATTTTTTATACAGCAGTTTCTTATTAGTTATCTGTTTTATACATATTAGTGTATATATGTCAATCACAATCTCCCAATTCATTCCACCACCACCAGCCCCCCTGCTACTTTCCCCCTGTGTTGTCCATACATTTGTTCTCTACATCTGTGTCTCTATTTCTGCCTTGCAAATCTGTTCTTTGCGCAGTTGGTGGGTGTTAAAGGGACAAGTGACTGGGGGCTCTGGCTCACTGGGTCCAGAGTGAGGGAAGTGTATGACATGCGGCGAGAGCCTGCAGTGGCAGTGGGTGGCGTGATGTTGCAACAGCCTGAGCCACGCTGTGTGTTCTCCCAGGGAAGTTGTCCCTGGAACACGGGACCCTAGCAGTGGCAGGCTGCACAGGATCCCAGGAGAGGAGGTGTGGAAAGTGACCTGTGCTTGCACACAGGCCTCCTGGTGGCTGCAGCAGCAGCCTTAGCATTTCATGCCTTTCTCTGGTGTTTACACTAATAGCCACAGCTCGCGCTTGTCTCTGGAGCTCGTTTAGGTGGTGCTCTGAATACCCTCTCCTTGCGCACCCTGCAACAATGGTCTCTTGCCTCTTAGGCAGGTCCAAACTTTTTCCCAGACTCCCCCCCCGCTAGCTGTGGCACACTAGCCCCCTTCAGGCTGTGTTCACGCAGCCAACCCCAGTCTTCTCCCTGGGATCTGACCTTCAAAGCCCGAGCCTCATCCCCCAGTGCCCACCCACCCTGGCAAGTGAGCAGACAAGCCTCTCAGGCAGGTGAGTGCTGGTCGGCACTGATCCTCTGTGCGGGAATCTCTCCGCTTTGCCCTCCACACCCCTGTTGCTGCGCTGTCCTCCATGGCTCGGAAGCTTCCCCCCTTCCCACCCCCTGTCTCAGCCAGTGAAGGGGCTTCCTAGTGTGTGGAAACTTTTCCTCCTTCACAGCTCCCTCCCAGAGGTGCAGGTCCCATCCCTATTCTTTTGTCTCTGTTTTTTCTTTTTTCTTTTGCCCTACCCAGGTATGTGGGGAGTTTCTTGCCTTTTGGGAAGTCTGAGGTCTTCTGCCAGCATTCAGTAGGTGTTCTGTAGGAGTTGTTCTACATGTAGATGTATTTTTTATATATTTGTGGGGAGGAAGTTGATCTCCACGTCTTACTCCTCTGCCATCTTGAAGGTTCCCCCCCAGTGTTTTTTTTTGCTTTGCATTCTGGGTGATCTCTCTGTGGAATTTGACAATTTCTTCCTTGAAATTTCCCTCAGTCCTGGTTTCCCCAACACTATTCCCTATTTATTTCACTTCTACCTCTGATTTATTCTTCTTAGTCTTTTTCTCCCTCTGGTTTCCTTCCTTTAACTCTTCCCTCAAACATTATTTTTCCTCAAGGCCTCTGTATTAGTCAGTTCTTGCTGTGTAACAAACCACCCGAAAGCTCAGAGATATAGAACAATGATTCTTTCTACTATCATGTCTGCCAGTTGGCTGAAGATCAGATTATGTAGCCGACGCTTAGCTGGGCTTAGTTCCCAAGACAAGTTGATTCCAGGTCATCTCCGTAATACTCTCATCCTCTTCTGACTAATAATAGCCTGGCTGGGGGCATATTCTTTTCATAGTGGTGGTAAAACTACAAGAGGGCAAGCCCAGCCATGCCTGCAGATTTCAGATTTCCGCTCATTCTGCATCTGCTGCCATCTCACCTCCCTAAGCAAGTCACATGGTCAAACCCAAAATCAAGGGATAAAGAAGTATCCTGTGCTTATCATGAAGCCATGACAAAAGTTGGCTGTATAATATTACTATAGGTGAGTGAAGAATTGTTACTAGTAATTTAATCTATTAAATACTTCTTACTGACTACAAGGCTTTGCAAGATCACACCTTAACTGCCTCTGTAGACTTGTTCTTGACACTTTTCCTCTTCATTGCAAAGTTCCAGACACAAAGCTGCATTTCAGTTCCTCCAACACATTGCTCTTTCTCTTAGTCTACACAGTCTTCAGGTTTTAATATATATATCACTTTCCCATGGAAGTCTTCCCAATCTCTCCAGATTAGGTTATGTTCCCTTGTTATATCTCCTTATAGATTTTCTTTAAATTTTATTTTATTTATTTATTTTTTATACAGCAGTTTCTTATTAGTTATCTGTTTTATACATATTAGTGTATATATGTCAATCACAATCTCCCAATTCATTCCACCAACCCCTCCCCCCGGCCCCTTGCCCCCCTTGGTGTCCATATGTTTGTTCTCTACGTCTGTGTCTCAATTTCTGCCCTGCAAACCCATTCATCTGTACCATTTTTCTAGGTTGCACATATATGCATTAATATACGATATTTGTTTTTCTCTTTCTGACTTACTTCACTCTGTATGACAG
>NC_041224.1:121334135-121362849 GCF_002837175.3 Physeter macrocephalus | reverse complement strand
TTAATATACGATATTTGTTTTTCTCTTTCTGACTTACTTAATTATGTATGATAGTCTCTAGATCCATCCATGTCTCTACAAATGACCCAATTTCATTCCTTTTTATGGCTGAGTAATATTCCATTGTATATATGTACCACATCTTCTTTATCCATTCGTCTGTCAATGAGTATTTAGGTTGCTTCCATGACCTGGCTACTGTAAATAGTGCTGCAATGAACACTGGGGTTCATGTGTCTCTTTTTTTTTTTTTTACATCTTTATTGGAGTATAATTGCTTTACAATGATGTGTTAGTTTCTGCTTTATATCAAAGTGAATCAGTTATACATATACACATGTTCCCATATCTCTTCCCTCTTGCATCTCCCTCCCTCCCACCCTCCCTATCCCACCCCTCTAGGTGGTCACAAAGCACCGAGCTCATGTGTCTCTTTGAATTATGGTTTTCTCTAGGTGTATGCCCAGTAGTGGGATTGCCGGGTCATATGGTAATTGTATTTTTAGTTTTTTTCAAGAACCTCCATACTGTTCTCTATAGTGGCTGTATCAATTTACATTCCCACCAACAGTGCAAGAGGGTTCCCTTTTCTCCACACCCTCTCCAGCATTTGTTTTTTGTAGATTTTCTGGTGATGCCCATTCTAACCGGTGTGAGTTGATACCTCATTGTAGTTTTGATTTGCATTTCTACAATAATTAGTGATGTTGAGCAGCTTTTCTCTGCTTCTCCAGAGAACTCTTATACACCACCTAGAGTCCTGGAAATTGTCCCCAACTCCATACTTCCCTCAACCTTTACACATAATTTGTCTCTAAAACCTGATGCTTTTTACTTCTGAATGTCTGTTTAGTTAGCATTCTGATTTTTCTTCTCTATCATGAATAATATTGGCACTAAAAAGTGTAGAAAATATTGTTGGGAAGGAAAGGAAGTCCAAGATGCAATAGAACAATCGAAGAAAACACCTGGCAGTTCTAAATGTGTTCCAGATTTCCTGGCCAGGATGAGTCACATCCTTGAGAGTGGAGAACATATACAAATGATACTTCCATAGGAATTGCTGAGAAATTGTTTAAAAAAACATGAGATAAAGTAGAAGAGTGGAAAATTAGAGGTGGAAAGCTGGGGTTTTATAGGTGATTGAAGGTCTCAGTTTGACACTGTGATATTATAAAGACTTAAGCTGTAATGTCCCACTGGCCTTGGGGCCAGGATTTCCAAAATACCCCTTTCCAAAAACAGTACACATGAGAATGTCAGCATCATAATTTGTGAGCTTTCACAAATAAGTAGACAATATGATAAATGATACTGCCCAGGGATAATGATTAAAAAGGAAAGTAAAAGAAATGCATATTTTTTCTTACAAAATAGACTAGTATATAATACTAGAACATTTGCATTTGGACATTTATTTGTTGATCCTTTGCGGGGTGGAGGTGGAGGGATTAGAGAATGACAGTACTCCCTCCTCTAGTTTGACACAGTGTAGCCCATCATCACCATTATGACATACTCGTAATGTTTGCTTACATTGGATCTGGGTAAATTTTATGAACATCTATCTTTATTTATGAGCATTTAACTTTATTTAAACAATAATTGTCCTTATGATGCAAAAATACATTAAAACTAGAGTTTTTGTATTAGAAACAGCCTTGGAAATGCAGAAGTTAAATATGTCAGAATGCTTAGGCCTACACAGTGTGTGTGTGTGTGTGTGTGTGTGTGTGTGTGTGTGTGTAGGGTATAAATATATACTTAGTGCTCATTTACTGTTCTCATCGTTCAGTCTACATTGGTGTGTGTGTGTGTGTGTGTGTGTGTGTGTGTGTGTGTAGGGTATAAATATATACTTAGTGCTCATTTACTGTTCTCATCGTTCAGTCTACATTGAAATGTTTGCCTGAACTGGAAATCCAAGTAAGCCTTTGCCTGTTGAGTCACATCACATGCCTACAAACAGAAGCAATGAGTAATGAATGCTGGATATAGTTAGAAGGGGACAAAGAGAGGAGCACTTGTAAGTATGACAAGAACAAGTGGAAGTTTGGAAAAAAGGTTGAAAATGTGTTTCTCTAACATACTGGTGGGGATGAAATCGAAATCTTTGCAAAATAACATATCAATTAATTAGTATGAGGGTCCAAAAATAAATTATTTTCACAAGCAACTCTGTCCAAGATCTAGAAATCAAGCTACAACCTCTGCTTCCATTTTTATTAGCAATAACAAGAAATATAAATTGTTTCAGAAATAACATGTTGGGTGATGGAACAATGAAAAGAGGAATCCTTCTTATTTAAAAATTATATGATTCTGTGACATTAAATGATTATAAATGTATTTTAAAAATCTAGTACTCTCCAGCTACTATTTGGTATATTTGTCTGTCTTTCATTATCTCTTTCTTTCTTCTTTCATTTGTGCATTCATTTATTCAATGAATATCAGGTGTCCACGATATATCAAACACCATTCTAGGTACAGGGATAAAGTAATAAACAAAAAACACACAAAGATCTCTGCCTTCTTAGAGTTTACGTTCTAGCAGGGAAAATAGACAAGGCTAGGGATGGTCTCACTGAGGTCTTTATGAAAAGACAGGAAGGATGTGAGAGATTCAGCCTTGTGGGTATCTGGAGGGAGAATGTTTCAAGAAGAGAAATAACTGCAAAGCCCTGGGATGAGCTCATGCCTGGTGTGTTGGAGAAATAGCTAGGAGACCAGTGACTGGAAAGGAGTGAACATGGGAGAGAGTAATAGGACTTGAGATCGGAGAAGTACTTGGATGCCAGAACATGTATGGGCCATTGTAAGCTTGTGGTTTTTATTGGGAGTACCACAGGAAGTAAATGGAGGTCTTACTTTGTTTTGTTTAAATAAAATTCTTATTTTCAATATAATTCTATATATTTATATAATTCTAAATATATAGAAAAATTGCCAAGATAGTATAACAATCCTGTATAACCTTCACCTAACTTCCTCTAATGTGAATATCTTATATGACCATAGTGCATTTTTCAAAACTAAGAAGTTGACACTGGTTCAGTACTACTAACCCAACTACAGACTTCATTGGAATTTATCAACTTTTCCATTAATGTCCTTTTTCTTTTTCCTAGATTCTGATCTAATTGAGGGTACTGCGCTGCATATAGAAGTGGAGGGTTCTGAGTAAAGGGCTGGCAGGACCTGACCATCATTTGGCCATTTTACTCTGGCTGCTGTATATGTACTTAGAACCCATTTGCTATATACAGCACTTCTACTTCACTTATACCAAAGTGATGAATACCCTTAATACTACTTATCTAGTAGGAGTTGCTGTTCCAGTGCCTTATCCAGTGGTAGATGCTTTTCATTCAACCTGACATTAAGTAGATGCAACCCATTGATTCCCAGTAGGTGTTAAAGCAAAGCAGCCATGCATCTGAGAATATACTTAAAGAAGTCTTTATATGTTCAACAGAAGAAACTGGGTCTCAGATATAGGATCATTGTTCAAGAGCTCAGTTAGATCAATTACCCAAACATGGCCTGTAGTAAAATTTATCTTTGGATTTTGCTTTTATGTTCATGTTAGAGGGTACAATTGGGTCCACTTATTTGGGGTCCAATTAAGTAGCACTTTACAGTATCCTATATTGACAAACTGCTTTCACAAGTATTCCCATAATCAATAAAATACAGTAGAGACATTACATCAGGCATTATCTAGAATAGATTTCATTTCTCCGATTTATGTGTGCAGACAGAAGGTCACGGTGCCCTGGTTAACATGTCTGAATCATGCAGTTTAAAGCACCATGTGATCCAACCACATGTTTAAGTAATTACCTTTAAAGCCAGGTACTGACGAATTAAATCTCACCATTCCACAGACACCTCGCTATCATTTCCACTACTGTTAATGGGCTGCTCCATTTTCCTGATAAATTTACTTATAGACCACATAGTTGTCCAAGTAATAGCTCCCATTTTTCCCTAACGTTTCATGCTGAGATTTATTAGTCTTTTAATGGATTCCATCAACTGTCAGGGAGACATTTTATGATGATGTGAATAAAGTGCCACCTCCTAAAATGACCCACATAGTATCCTAGAAAATGTTTTTAGTTCATATTATTTGCTTTTCACACTATTGGCATTTGTGCACTTTTGCTACCGATTTTAGATGATGCAGTTTAAATACGAATTAAGAAGAATTCTCCTGAAAATGAAGTATTTTCCTTTTTTTTTTTTTTTTTTTTTTTTGCGGTACACGGGCCTCCCACTGTTGTGGCCTCTCCCATTGCGGAGCACAGGCTCCGGGCGCGCAGGCCCAGCGGCCATGGCTCACGGGCCCAGACGCTCTGCGGCATGTGGGATCTTCGTGCCCCGGACCGGGGCACGAACCCGTGTCCCCTGCATCAGCAGGCAGACTCTCAACCACTGCGCCACCAGGGAAGCCCAGTATTTTCCTTTTTATTGGGGTATCCACTTACATCTTAGCATAATGGTATCTTTTTACCTTTTTATTATGGAAATCTCAGAAGTTTCTTCTCTTTTGAAAGCTAACTTAGTAAGCACATTTTCTCCTGTTTAAATATTGTTTTAATGGTGGATTTATCATTCTGAGGTTCATCTAAGACAAGTCTCCTAAAGAACTAAGGAATAGAATATGGATTTGTATAAGATTTATCAAAAATAGCTTACCATTTCTTAATTTCAGTAAAATTGGCAAAGTAGTTTTTTGGAAATTAGTACAACTGGATAAACACTGAGAAATGATTGAAATAAGGTAATTGAAACAAGCAATAAGTTATGTTTTATTTTACACGGAATTGCAATAAAATGTAATTTTACTCAAGGTCAGATATGGAGGCCATGGTTCTTATGACAATTGCCACATTTAAATTTGGATGGTGTCACTTTTGGGATGAATGTTACAAGCTAATATTTCACAGTGTTTAGCCATAAGACCTTTTTAACTTTTGATTTGCACAAATCTATTGACCTGAAAACTACCTCTCTCATTGTTCTACATTCACTGCAGTTGAAAGGAAGATGTGAACTATGTTATCTAGGCTATCTTCATGCACTGGTATTGTCTTTACTTCTTTTTCTGAGTAGACATACATTTTGATTAATTGTCGAATTGAATTTAAACTAATTGAAGCTTAATTCTCTCATAACATTTTAACATTTGAAATTATAAATATAACTGCAATCATAATAACTTCTGCAGCAGAAATGCATGTTGAAAATAGTGTGGTCTGCACTGAGATTACCATCATCCCTTGATAGATATTGGGCACATCTACTAGGAAATATGAAAATAAGAAGCAGTCTATTCTTTCCTCTTTGTTGTTGTAAATACCTCCTTAAGAAAACTATTCATTGAACATGTCACTTCAAGATAACATTGTTCAAGAGGATCATCTCTGAGAGATGTGAAAAATTAAGTCTTTTTTTAGTAGAAATGAACATACGTATTTACCTGCCCATATCTATCATAACTATATGATATAAAAGTGTAGCCATCTATTATAATTGGTATTAGTTACTATAAGTAGGAACTCATCTTCTGGTTATCTTTAAAGTAGTCTATTGTATAGTAGTAATAATAGTAGCTAATATTTATGTAATACTTATGTGCTAAATAACACGATGATTACTTGTATTTATATGGCTGAAAACCGGACACCTTATGTCATTCTTTGTGACCAGTGAAACATTTTGGAAATAGTCAGCCAAGCTAAAACATGCAGTTGTAAATCTTGGAAAAAATTATATATAACTCAATGGGAATTCGACTTTGTTAGATTCCTACCCATGACATCAAACTCATTAGCATTATCATTTAATTTTTTTTTTTTTTTTGCGGTACACGGGCCTCTCACTGTTGTGGCCTCTCCCGTTGCGGAGCACAGGCTCCAGACGCGCGGGCTTAGCGGCCATGGCTCACGGGCCCATCCGCTCCGCGGCATGTGGGATCTTCCCGGACCGGGGCACGAACCCGTGTCCCCTGCATCGGCAGGCGGACTCTCAACCACTGCGCCACCAGGGAAGCCCTGCCATTTAATTTTAACCAGAGGTTAACTGGCCCATAAATCATTAAGATTCTCAGACTTAAATATACAGATTCATACACACACCATAAAATATATATGAGCACTAGGGTCTCAATATCTCAGTGTGTTTTATATTCTATGAAAGTAACTTCTGAGTTAGAGTTTTAATATCTGAAACAAACCAAGACTTATCAATTATTTATGCCTATCTAGCTGTATAACCAGTGATTTGAAAATCAGTGGCATGTGATCATATACAAATCAGAAACCCACTTAAGTCAGTACAATTCTGAGAGCTTTCCACTTAACATAACTTGCACTCCAGCACTTTATTAAATTTTATGGGCTTATTTGCCATAGAAGTCTAGGTTCAATACTTGCAATCATCTTTCAGGATAATGCCCTTTTAGTAAGTCTCGCATACTCCATACTCTAACCAGAAAGTTGAACTGCAGAGCAGTTGCTTCTTGACTGCAACCATGGGATGACTAACTAAAATGAGAAAATGCTGACACACAAGTAGGTTTGAAGCCAAATAGACAACAGTTCTCTGGGTGTTACATTAAGTTCGTATTTACACACATTTTCAATAAATACGAATATACTGTTTAAAACAAGTAATATAAATCTGAAACCGAACAAGAAAATCTGAATGTTGGGAAACTGTAACTGCACAATTTATTTTTAAATAGAAGTTTTCATTGTGAGAAGCTTCAATATCAGCCCTCCTTCACTACCTCCCCTATCTTCAAACCTGGATCAAGTCATCTCTCTAGAGAGAAACTCACTGCTAAGACCAGTGTTGTGCAAAGGGCTGATATGTCAGAGCATTCATATAACTTTACCATCTTTGGCGAAAATCCAGATTCCTTAAGAGGTTTTGCTTCAGGACTGGTTTCAGTCTTCCCATCTAATCTTTCATCACTTTTGAACAATTAGTCATAATTATTTCTCTTAATTTTACCTCCTTTCCCTATTGTTTTCTTTTCCAGAAACAGGGGTGCAAATAAATAATGAAGGGGCCAAAGATAAATAATAGCAAGAGGAAGAGAAATAAATGCTTTCCTAATTTGAAAGCAGTTAATTATATCTGAATTATCCTTGTTATACTGTGATCCTATTGGTCTTGATGGCAAAAAGAAATCATCCATTCAGTACTAAAATGTAAAGAATGTTCCTACCAGATAGAAAGTATTGAATGATTTAAATCACATTCTTATATATTAGTGATCAGAAAAATCCATTGAAATAAATTAGGTAGCAGGATGTCATATAAAATTTTAGCTTAAAGGTTACTTTGGCATTGGGATCAATATGATCTTAGATGCAATACTTGCCTCAGGCTTTTATCTTATTACTTAAGAAAACAATAAAAAGAGGAAATACCTTACTTATTATTATCAGACATTTAACAGTTTCCTTAGTGGATATCTAGATTTTGAAACTTGCATTTTAGTTTTATCCATATTTAGACTTTCTACTCGCATCTACTTGAAAAAATTTCAAATAAAGCTTTTAGTTTAAAAGAATACTATGTCATCTTTGAGACTAATCAGTGGCTTGCTTTTGTAAGGTTATATTATTCCAATGTTTTGGGGTAAATAAAGGAATTACAATAGTTCAATAGATAGGATAGTTTTTTGTAGAACATCCCACTCTTCTGTGTGGTAGGGATGAAAGGTAAGCATTTAGTCTAACAGGAATGCCAATTTTCACTTACTGTACATAGCACTTTCCCCATCAGTAAAATTCATTTAATTATACAGATATTTACTGAGACCTTATGATGTGCCAGAAGCAGTTCTAGGCTCTAAAACTAGAATGCACTTTAAATATCTTATGTGTAAAGACCTGTTTTCATTAGAAAGCCCTATTTAATAGTAACTCTTCTTTAGCTGTTAGTCTCAAAACATGTTTTTTAAATAACCTGTAGATGTTCACCACTTATAAAATATTATGTCATCTATTGGATGTAGAAATGGTTTTTCACTTTCAAAAGTCAGAAAGAACTCTACTATTTAAAAAAAAAATAACTGTTTTGCTTCTCTTATTTCATGCAGCATTCACAACATGAATGATATTTGTAATGATTACATGGAACTTCCCCTGAAACTTCTACAGCTTTATTTTTGTTTTAACTGCAGGCTAGTGATTCCTTAGGAAATTCCTCTAAGGAAAGTAAAGGGTGGTGCCAGAATAACCCATTTACAAATGAGGAAGTGGTGGTTACTTATCCGACACTCAGGTTCAAATCAGAAAGTCAGGACAGAAGCATCTGAATCAGAGCCAATAAAGCTCTAAAAAGGTAATGATTTCTTTTCCAGCATGTTTTCAGATTATTGATTGATTTCCAAGGTCATGTAATAATTTTTACAGTTTCCCTTTAGCTTTGTGCCAGTGGCAATTGCTATTTGTCACTAGCTTTAGAAAGGGATTAAGAAGTTAGAGAAGAGGCATGTGGATATTTTAAGTGACCTGCAGGAATGCTAATGATATAATTGTGTGTTTGTGGGTGTGTGCACACGCACATGTGTATGCATTAACTAATCAATAAGCTAAAGAAACTAATAAGAAGTTAAAACATTTACAATAAATTATATTAAATAGCTACAACAATAAATTTAGAGAACTGCTTTATTTTTTAATCAAAGACCTTTTTGAATTATTTTTTAAAAGTCATTATTAACATTTGAGGCTTGCTGCCTTTCTCTTTTAGTCACCCAAGGTAAAATGATACAAGATTTTAATATTAACATTAAATACTACCTTTAGGGAAAAGTTTTCAAACCAATAGCCTTTGTATCTATACTCCCCTGGAAATATCTTTCATTTTTTTCCATATGTTCAAATTCCTGGCTGAAGATCTACTAAGAACAGGTTAAGGAGCATATTCAGAACCGGGGATTACTAACAGAAACTTTAAGTCAAAAACTAGCACTAGGTTGTGGGATTGCATTTTCAGGGAAGCAGCTTTTAATATTAAGGCATTTCACTAACTCAGTTGTCTTCCTTAAGTTTGCTGATATTCATTCACTCTGTCAGTATTTAGCAACTCAGGTTTTCTAATATGGTTCAGAAATATGTGGTGCTGTGCTAAAAGAAAGGACGTGGATGCTTTGGACAGTGGGGGCGGGCTTGGAAAAAGGGCTGTAAAGAGAACTTGGGTGGTTGTGATCTCTGGGTCCTCACTTTTATGGAATCACCAGTGTTATCTCCTCTTGGCCTCCCCAACCCAATAAGCATTCTAGAAGAGATCTCTTCAATGATGTTGTCCATTGGTCTGTGAATCCCAGGTTAGGCCTGTGCAGGGCTGTCTCTGGCCTCTTGACCACATCCATTCCAGTTTTTGGCTTTACAGAATTTCATAGCCTCTCTTTTGTCCTAGGTTGTGGATAGAGCAAAACCTTGACTATAGTGAAAGATATAAAGGTGGCTTTAGTGATCTGTAAGTTAACATGGCTACCTAGAGTCTACTCAGGAGTACCTCTCAACCATCTTTCCTGATCATTTGGGGCCAATCTCAATAGGCTGAAGCTCTGTAGTTCAATAAGATGTTTAGAAACAGAAGCTCCTCAGGGGTCTGACTGCTGTGTTACCACTGCCACCCAGAGTCAGGAGCTCCATCAGATCCCCAGCCTCCAGCCCAAGTTCCCTGCAAACGAGTCTTCCCAAAGATATTAATTTCCTATGTTCAAAGCCTTCTAAAACTACACTTTTTTTTTTTTTTTTGGTACGTGGGCCTCTCACTGTTGTGGCCTCTCCCATGGCGGAGCTCAGGCTCCGGACGCGCGGGCTCAGCGGCCATGGCTCACGGGCCTAACCACTCCGCGGCATGTGGGATCTTCCCGGACCGGGGCACGAAGCCGTGTCTCCTGCATCGGCAGGCGGACTCTCAACCACTGCGCCACCAGGGAAGCCCTAAAACTACACTTTTAGTATCATACAACCCCGAGCCATTGGTACCATTTATCCTCTACTATTAGCTCTGTTATCTGATCTGCAGCTTGGAGGCTTGGCTGTTGTAAACCCACAGAGGAAAACTCAAAACTTATATAGAATTAGTAATTGCTTTTTCTCCACCTAGGAGAAATAGTTTTTTTGTTTTTGTTTTTTTCTAGGAAGTCAGTAATGTGTTGCCATGCGGATGAAAAGTAAGAAAAACTCTAACCAAACAGGAATATGACTTTTCATTTATGTATATAGCACTTTCACTTGCCTTGTGTAAAATTCATTCAATCCAACAAATATTTATTGAACCCCTGCTATGTGGCAGACATAGTTCTAAGTTCTACATATTATCAGTGAACAAAAGAGATGGGCTACTTACCCTCATCAAGCTCATAGTTACTTCACAGGGGTGTTGTAGTAATGTAATGTAATATGTAATATGTTTGGCATAGTGCCTGGCATTTAAAAACTACATAAGATGCAGATTATGTTTAATAGAAAATAGGACAAATGGCAGTGTTTCAGGTAGAACTTAATCATCATTTGTCATTGCTATGATAAATATTATAAAAATGAAATATTTAGATTGATACTTTTTAAGTCAAAACATGAGAAAATATATCTTTCGAGTCAGTTGTAAAATGACAATCTAACAGTTGATATTCTGATTTTCACAGCAATATTCTAGTATGAGTAGTAACTTAATTCTTGCATAATTTACAAAATTTAAATATTACTTCTGTTACAGCTGCCTTTTTCCATTTTTGAATATGCTGAGATCTCATCCCAAGGGTATGTTCTGTTTCCTGAGGGAGGACACACATTTGACGAAAAGAATTCTGTGAAATATTTTAATATGCTTTAAAAAAGAGAAATTTAACAATACAATTTTCCATTATTAAAAAAATGCCTCAATCTTTCAGGTAATACTTCCAGTTTTTTTGTTTTTGTTTTTGTTTTTTGCTGCAGATGAGCCTTAGTTGAAAATCAGGTATTCAATTGCCTTTTGATTTTTCGAAGTTGATGATACCTAACAACATGAGGGATTGTAAAGAGTTCCCTTTTTAAAAGTTTGACACTTTTAATAATAATCACTTTATTTTTATATTAAAATCCTCAATAGTATAATAAGAATATTATTCTTTATTATGTAAGTAAGCCCTTAAAGGAACTACAAAGGCCAGAAAGTGAATCATAGTTGAATGTTATAAAACTAGTAGCATTACCAAACAAGAAGAAAAAAAGAAGCCTAATAAAACTTAATTTTTTCCTAATATTAGAATAGTACAACTGTAATGCAGTCAGAGGACATGCAGTACACACATAGCAGGAAACAATCCACATTAAATTTTAAAGTCTATTATAATATTAAGCATCAAGGAAAAAGTTCTTCATCAGATATAGTGTGACCTTATGAAACTAGCACTGGTACTATTTGACAGTGGTGACAAACTTTCTTAAAATATTCTTCTTTTGAATGGATATATCTATCCATTAGGAAGCAACCTAATACAGAAAACTATCATAAGTATTGAGACTTTCTATTCCTATGTGCTTTTCCTTTTGAGTTCCAGATAATACTTTTCTCAAAGATGATTTTATTTTTCTCTACATGAGTTTAGATTTGTTTTAAAATCTCTCAACTCATTACAGACAATCTAGATGACTCTGAGATTTGTGTTAAGGGCAGTGTCTTTAATTTTGGTGCCCAGGTTTCTAGACCTAGCCAGTGGTAGACAATTTTGGTTATTCGTCAGAATCATTGCAAACCTACAGAACTTTCCTCCACAATCCATAAACCCTATGATGATTGAAAATGCATAAATGTGACACATATTTAAGACAAAACAGTTCCACTCTTTCTATTTATATCCAAACTCTTTATAAAGACTTTTGTAGTACGATGCAACATCTCATTAACCTCATTCCACAGATGGAGAAAAGGAGGAAGGAATTGTCTGTTTGCCTTTTTACTGTCTTTGTGTTGATGTAATAGTTTGTGGTTTGTCTAGCAGAATCACTTCAGCAATTTAAAATGGGGTATAATCTCTTAGACTCCTGTGAACAAGTACAAGCTGTGGTTAATGGAATTTCTTTCAAGGTAATTTGGGTGATCTAGCAAGCTTCTTCAGAGAAGCTTTAAAAAGTATCATTCTAGAAAGAGATGGTATTATAGCTAAGACTCTCAGATATTTTCTCTGCGATACCACAAGGGGGGTTATGATAATCATGAGGGCAGGAAGAATAATTTAGCATGTCTTTGGAAAGGTTTTCCTAGTCACACTGTCATGTCATGATACCTCAGTTCTCTACATAGCACTTATTAACATTGATTTTTTAAAATTTAATTAATTAATAATTTATTGTCTGTTTCCTTTACTAAAATGTAAAAGGTGGCTTAGGAGGTGACATTTAAACAGAGATTTATGTGATAAGAAAGAGTCCAGGAAATATCAGGGGAAAGCATTTCAGCTAGAGTGAGAATAGCTCATCAAAGTCCTACTTGAAAATGAGTTTGGCATGTCTGAGGAAAAGAAAGGGCAGGATATCTAGAGCCAAGCAGGATGGAATAGAGTGGAAAGATTTGGAGGAGGCAGACAAAGGCCAGGTCACACGGAGCTTGGTAAGTCAGAAGTAGGAGGTTGTATTGTACTCTGAGTTAAATGGCAGCTCCTGGGGGCTGTGGGAGGTGAGGGTGTTCAGCTGGAGTGACACAATCTGATCTCTAAGATTTGACTTTGGCCCCTGTACTAAGAACAAACTGAAGGAGGTGGGGCAGGAGTGGAAGCAGAAAGGCAGTTAGGAAGGCACTGGAATATTCTAGTTGAGAGATATCATTGGCTTGAACTAGGAAGGAAGTGGTGGGGATGGAGAGAAGTGGTAGGATTTAAGATATGTTTTTTTGTTTTTTTGCGGTACGTGAGCCTCTCACTGCTGTGGCCTCTCCCGTTGCGTAGCACAGGCTCCGGACGCGCAGGCCCAGCGGCCATGGCTCACGGGCCCAGCCGCTCCGCGGCACATGGGTTCTTCCCGGACCGGGTCACAAACCCCTGTCCCCTGCATCGGCAGGCGGACTCTCAACCACTGTGCCACCAGGGAAGCCCAAGATACGTTTTAAAAGTAGAATCACTTTGACTTATAGATGGATTAGATATGCAAGATAAGGGAAAGAGACTACTCAATCTGCATTCCCCTCATTCTCTGGAAGCACTCTGTTGTTCTTGTATTAATTTCTTTGTACTGAAGTAAAACTTATTTCAGTAAAATAAGCAAATACTAAGTGTTCAGTCTGTTGACACTTTGTATATGTATATGATTGTTTAACCAACCACAAAACAAGATATACATTTCCATAACCCAAAAGACTACCTCAAGCCCCCTCCCAGGCAGTACCCTTAACTCTTATCCACTCTTGATATTCTTCCCCAACCCCTTTACTACAGTCCATTTTGCATATCTTTAATCTTCTTAAACTGTTGCTTTGTTCATTCCATTCTTCTATTTGGTAACTTTAATGGTGCCCCACTGTAACAAGATACCTAAATGTATTAACTTGTAATTAATTCGAATCCTTCCATCGACTCATCTCAACCCCTGTCTCCCACTTCTTCCTTTGTCATAGATAGAATATATTACTTATTACTCTTCCAGATAAGTCTTGCTTATTTCCATCTTCTAAAACTTTACATATATTAGTCTTTTAATCTAAAATATCTTTAGATTTAAAATCTTTCTTTCTTGGTTCTACTCATTCTTCAGGGCCTCAGTTGGGCTTCCATGAAAATACCAGGATAATCCTCCATTTGTCCAAGGTGTGTGGCATTTATGTTGCTTTAATGTCTACACTGCAGTTTCCTTGTTTTTTGCTTTCTTAGGAAGTGTAGCATCTATATTGCTTTAACGTCTACACTGAATTCTTGTATTTTGTTCTTCAAGAATGCATGGCATCCATTCTGCTTTAATATCTTCACTGCTGTCTCCTCTGTTTTGCTCCTTTATGTATCCATCATCTCTAGCATAGTACCTGGTGCAAGTTTGGTGTTCGGTATATATTTGTTGAATATATGATAAAAGAATTAATTAACATGCATCATTAGTTATCTTTGATGTATTTGTACTATCTCCTCATCTGGATGGTACGTTTTCTATAGCAAATTTCCCATGATATCTTTCATAATATCTAGCAAGGTAATCTAGAGAAAGTGATTGACTAAAAAGTTAGCAAACCTTGTCTTTCCTAAAATGCATCTCTTTGCCTATCCTAATTGATTTCTCACCAATTCAGGCAACTTTGCCAGGTGTTATCAGTGGGTGAGAATAGACATATCATCTGCACTCAAATTTGATATCTCAAGTGTGGGGGATGTGGTTCAGATATCTGAACCTTCTGGCAAACTCCAACCTAAATATGCATGTAAGAAATACTTTTTGTACCTGGAAATTTACCAAACCTGCTATGGTAAGTAGACTCTGCCTAGAAGCAAGAATGGACTATTTTTAAACACTTCTGATAAATAAGTATGTAATAGACATACAGATCATTTCTATGTAATAACATGAGATTAAGCATAATCAGTTCAATGCTCTTAGAAATTTTGATGAGGGAACTAAATTGACTGCAAGGTAATTTGATTAAGTTTTTTTTAAAACTCAGTAGTAGGAAGCCAAGGTTTAGTGTAAAGGCAGAATATGAAACGGAGGACCTGAATTCAAAGGAAGTTCCAATTCTTTCATTAACTAGATGTGTGTCTTTGGATAAGTCTTTGGATAAATTCTCTGAAATATAATTTTCTTATCTTTAAAGTGGATATGACCAGAAAGCCTTGAGAAGAGAATGAGATGGTGCATGGGAAGATCTTTTGTGGTCTACGTGCCATCTATTAATAACAGGATGGTAAAAACATAATTTAAGAGAAAAAGAAAATGTGTATATAGGTCCAGAAAATAATAACCATGTTGCATTGCTGTTTTCTGTTGCTTATCAGGCATTGCACCGTGCTAAGAAATTATTCTTTACTGGCCGACTCCTTTCATATTGGTAATTGTTGTCATGGTTCTTGTCTCAGACTCCTGAGAGCTGTTCTGAATTGTCACTTAGATTCATCTGGGCACCCCTCTCTTAGTGTTGGATTCCGGTAGTCATGGAAATTACAAGTTGTCCTGTTTAGTGTGGCAGCTGTTAAGCAAACAGCATCCTCAATTTTATGTCATAACTCGGTACTTGAGAATTGGCAGATTAAAAAATTCAGTAGCATCATTCTCTACATTGTCTTAACAACAAGCCATCAGCGAAAGGACCGGGAAGTGTACATCACATGCCTATCATAAAAGAGCAATTAGAATTTCTTCCTTAGAAAACAAAAAATTTCAGTAAGTAAACATTTGTTTTGAGTATGTGTAGAAAATAGGTTAGTAGAAAACTATGTTCCCAAGTATTAATTATATATATTAACTAGTAAATAAGATAATTCTATTAAGTTTAGAAAGGAGATCAAGGTTAATTTTATTACCAAGTACCCTTGGTCCTATTCATTTAATAGCGGAGGATACATAATCTATCAAAGTACAAAAAAAATTTTTAAAGCAATTTAAAATCTCTTTAACAAGGTCAGAAATTAAGTTTTCAGGCTTAACTCCAAGTAAGTATAATGTCATGACTTTAATAACAACTAAAAATAAATTTAGACTTTTGAGCAATTTTTTTTTTTCTGAGGAAACACAGAACCTTGAAAATACCTTGGGGGAAATTACTACCTCTCTGGAAATTAATGAATCCTTATACTATCCCTGGAGGGTTATGGGATGTTTTCTAATTTTGCATTGCAGGTGAGAAACCAGAGAGCCTGGCCAATAGTTTCTATTTTCAGGGATGGACTGACCAGGACTCTTGTAATGCTCTTCCCGCTTCAGTTTGTCCGTTGTTTGGCCTTGTCCTTTTTCTCTAATGCAAAGTAGGCAGATAATACATATGTGTTCTTTGTTTTAGAGTCTTATTTCAATCTCTGAAAGCCCCAGGCATACTCTCTGGCCTATTTAGAGCTAAATGAAAAGCTTAGTTTCTCGTATGTAATATTGTACTTTTCTTTCCAATTATTTGAAGTCTAACCTATAGGATTATACACCCCACATATGGTCATATGACACACTAACATCAGTCTGGGCCATGGGACTATTTACCCAGTGGAATGTAAGCAGAAGTGGCATATAGTGTGTCCAAGCAGAAGCTTTGAGAACCATAGCATGCTTCAGCCATTTCTCCCTCCCTCTGCAATGACAGTGGCACGCCCAGATAGGCACTGCTCCTTTTAGCCTGGGTCCCAGAATGAGAAGATAGGTAGAGTGGAGCTGCAGGGGATCCACAGGTGACTCATAACATGAATAAGAAAAAAAATCTTTACCATTATAAGTCATTGAGATTTTGCAGTTGTTTGTTAATGCAAATAATCTAGCAAAATTTGGTAATACACAGTCCTTGCCACAGTGTGACAGATTTAAAATAAGTGACTCTCTATAAGTACTAAAGCACAAGCAGGTATTCAGTTGGAAATTTACATAAAAACTTGATATTTGCATTTAGTTCATTGTCATTAGATTTTCATCATGTTAATTACAGTATTGTCCAGGTACTTGAATAAAAGAAATGTGTCCCTTATAAAAGAGACAAAAGGTTAAGCTTAAGTATAGCACTCAACTATAAAAAGGCAGGAAAAGTTCAGTAGACCCATGGCATTTATGCATTTAAAATTGACCACATACGGTGTTGTTAAATCTGTGACTTGTTTGTAGTTTTCTTGAAGCATCAGTTTGAATGGTGTTCTTAACGAACCTGTAGGGAGAGTTTGCCACTGTGTATGTCACTGAGCTTGTGGGAGGGCCTTGCCCAATGCTCCTCAAAGCACAGTCCCTGGACCAGCAGCCTCAGAGTCACTTGGGACCTTATTAGAAATGCAGACTCCCAGGCACCACCCCAAACTTACTGAATCAGAAACTCCTGGGGTTGAGGCCTTAGCAATCTGTTTACCCAACCCTCCAGGTGATTCTGGTGTTTGCTAAAATTTGAGAACCACTAGCCCTGTCATTTTCCATGAAGGCCTTTGCTACTCTCTATACCACATAGTGGGACAGGACCTAGAAACTGGCATTTTAAAAGCTTCTTTGTTATTCCTGATACAGGTGGCTCATTTTCACTGGTTTACATTTTAAGAGAGAATGTAGTAATGTTATTCAGAATATGCTTTCACAGTATAAGAGTGGACATTCAGGATAAAGAAATGGTGATATATATATATATATATATATATATATATATATATATATATATATGCAACGGAATATTACTCAGCCATAAAAAAGAATGAAATAATGCCATTTGCAGCAACATGGATGAACCTAGAGATTATCATACTAAGTGAAGTATGTCAGACAGAGAAAGACATGTCATATGATTATCACTTATATGTGAAATCTAAAAAAATGATACAAATGAACTTATTTACAGAACAGAAATAGACTCACAGACATAGAAAACAAACTTATGGTTGCCAAAGGGGAAAGGGGGTGGGGGATAAATTAGGAATTTGGGATTAACAGATACACAGCACTATATATAAAATAGATAAACAACAAGG
This sequence comes from Physeter macrocephalus, assembly GCF_002837175.3. Lineage (NCBI taxonomy): Eukaryota > Metazoa > Chordata > Mammalia > Artiodactyla > Physeteridae > Physeter > Physeter macrocephalus. The sequence goes on along the minus strand of NC_041224.1, from coordinate 121,345,211 downwards.
ACCTGCTATATAGAATGGGAAACTATATTGAATACCTTGTAATAACCTATAATGGAAAAGAATCTGAAAAAGAGTGTGTATATATATATATATATATATATATGCATATTACTGAATCTCTTTGCTGTACACCTGAAACTAACACAGCATTGTAAATCAACTATACTTAAATTTTTTAAAAAAAGAGTGAACATTCAGAAAGAGCTTGGTATCCAGCAAATGTCAAGGATCTCATGTACATTCAGTTTAAGGTAATAAATTGATGTTTAAACACTCATTATCATAACAAATATTGACTTTTATAAGACATCAAACCACAGATATGTTTACACAGTGTCTCCTGACATCCACAATGAGGAGTGAAGCCACTGTAAAGAACACAAAGCATGAAGTTCCAGTCCCTGCTTTTTTCAGCTGCATACTTTACCTGCCTGCTCGTCGCGTGGTGCTGGCGGCCCTGACGAGGAGGGACTAGGAAGACAGGAGACTAGGAACCAGAAGTTTGGAAATAGTTTCCCAAAGGCAGATGTCTTAAATTAGAACATGAAGGCAGAAATCTGTGTCAGATTGGGAAAGGTAGTCCTGGGTGGGGTGTGAGTCAGGATGAAGAGGAATATGAATAGGAGTCAAAAAATAAAAATAAAGACAGCAAGAAAGAAAAGAAGGAAGGAAGGAAGGCAGGCAGGGAAGGAAGGAAGAAAGGAAAAGCGTTGTTAATCAGTTTGTTTTAAGGTCTTACTTCCCATCTTTTTTGCCAACATTATGCTCATATTAAATCAGTACCTGAGAACCATGACCTGCTGCTGATCTTAATGCAGCAAAACTATTTCCTGTGGTTAGAATGTAAGTGCCATGGAATCAGGAACCATGTCAATCTTGTGACCATGCTACTCCAAACCTTGATCAATCAGTGAGGCCCAGAGGCAGCTTTACTGTGAAGGTAAGCCTCCGGCTTCCTCCCTTGCACAGGTGACTTTTAATATACATAATTTTATTTTTGTAATTTTTTATTATTTTTCTTAAAGAGGACCCTGAAAATGATATAACCTCTGGATCTCCTCAAACGTGGATCCACCTCTGGTTAGGAGGTGAATAAATTGAGGTGAAATATGCTTGGACAAAAGTCAGTGAGAGCATGACGAGGGAAAAGATTAAATCAATATGTAGAAGCAAATCAGCTTGTGATTGACTGGATTGTGGAAGGAGAAAAAAATAAAAAGTGAGCAATTCCGTTTCTTTCTTTGACGGTATTATTAAGTTCAAAGGTAAATCATATATAACGACAGGCTATCTGGATATCAACTAATATATAAAAGGCACCTCAATGATTCAATTCTTGCCGAAATAGAGAAATAAATAGCTAAATTCCACTATAATTAGGTGGATTACAAACTGGTTAAGTGACTGTACCACATGACACTGATAGAAGTTTCTAGGGGTGCATGAATTGCCTAGGTCTTTGTAACTCTTCTTTTCAATATGTTTGTCATTTGGACCAAATTATAAGCATATGACTAAATGTATTAGCATATGTGATGTGTTTTGGAGAAGACCAGAAAATTAAGCTAAAAACTCAAAAGGATGCAGAATTAATTAGACTTTATAAATCCTTTTAATTGGGATACATGACTTGGCAGCAACATTGTTAAAACTGCCTGAGCTCACTTCATGTTGAGTATGTTACGTCCACCTATGAAGGCTAATGTCATCCTAGGCCACATTTAGAAATGGTTTCTTGACTCTAGAATGAGGGAGGAATGGTAGCCTCATTTGGCTTCAGAATGTTCACTGTTGTCTTCAAACAAACAGTGGGTTGTTGATATGTTCTGTCTGACAAGACGGGTTCGATTTAACCCCTCTGAGGATAAAACTAGGGTCAGTATCAGTAGGTTTGATTTTTATTGTAATTACTTTTTACTAGAGATATAAAAGATAGAAGTGTGGTAGTGAGTGGCCCATTGTATGTGTTCAATCATAGGCTGAAAGACAGTCACTTAGTAGGCATTTTTAAGGGAGAAAAGCATTAAGTAGTAGGTTATTTCATGTAATTTAAGGTACCTTTTTAAACTCAGTGTTTTCAAGATTCTATTACTCTATGACTCCTTGATAATTTTTACTTAAACTCCATGTTGTTGGTCCAACTCCTTCTGAGTTGTTCTTTTAACTACTAGAACTGGCAGCAACCCACAGCATGTTCCTTTCTGTGTTTCCAGAGTTTCCTTTCATGGATCCAAAAGATAAATTCTTACTGAGAACTAATCTACTATTTATTTTTCTGTTCAAGAAGAATTCAGTTTATTCATCTATAGTAAGGCTTAATAAAGTGTAGTTTCTGGCAAAATTAAAAGGGTTAAATAAATTATCTTCACACAATAAAGACAATATATAGACATCTGTGGTGAAAGGCCCATTCAGCTTATAAACTGTAACCTGATCATTCTGGATTTTGCAGTTCAAGTTTTTCTGAAAAAGACTCTGTAGTCATACTCTCCAGAGTTCTCAAACACGTACCTATTCAATTAGCATTAATAAAACATAAGATCAACTATCTTTTGCCCAAAGAGTTATGCTAGAAAATATTCTCTTAAAGATTATTCTTCTATTTGATGAATTAGCCAAATTTTCACAGTAAAAATATTTTGGATTTGTATTACTTGGACTAGTAACAGTTAATTCTCTTAAAGGTCAATGAATAAAAAGGACATTCAATAACAAAAGAGACAGTAGAATTAACTTTAATGAGCAGTTATCATTACCAAAGCATTCTTTTATAAAATAACAAAGAATGATGACCAAATTTAGATTTAATTTTATAGTTTCTATGAAACAAGCTAATTAATTCTTCAATATGATCACCATAATTAAAAGGGAAAAAACTCCTCTTGATTAGTTGAACTTATTTAAATATCATGAACAGTCATGGGAAAAGGTAAAGCAAAAAGTCAAGATGAGGAATCAATAATCATGTTCAGAAAATAATGAAATCAAATAGTGTATCTAACTGAATATAACCATTATAAAAAGAGATGAGAGAGAAAAGTGTTATTACAGTACTTGTATATATTTTTTTGTCCCCCAACATCTTTGTAAATTACGATTTGCCCTATTGCTTCACTGAAGAAGTCTTCACAGGAAACTTGGAAATATTGGGCTGCAGTTGGCCTCTGGGTTACACCTGGCAGTTTATTCTTTGCAACTGAAACTATTAAGGAACACTTGCAATCTAACTGCTTTCCAAGAAACCAGTAGAGAAAGATATATTCAGTAAAAAGCAATAAGGTTGTACTTAAATGACTCAGTTTTAAAATTATCCATCATATATGGCATAGGCTGTTACTGAGTAGTGGTGTACCACATTCTGTTGTAATCAACATGTGATAAAGTCTTAAGAAATTGGTATTTACTTTTATAGAAACAATAGTAGGAAAATATGTGGAATTTTTGGTTCTTGTTTTAATGAAGTATATAAAACAGGAACAAATTCTGTACTTACAGGTTTTTAAATTTATCTTGAGTGTCTTTTATTGTACCATCATCACCATCATCGTCATATACTATTATATTTAACTACTGTCATGGACTCTAATGTTGACCTCACAATTCACCTGCAGTATTGAAAATCCAATAGGGTCTCAGTAATAGAAAGAAAGTCTTTTTTTTTTCTTTTCTTTGGCCATGCTGCGCGGCATGTGGGATCTTAGTTCCCCAACTAGGGATCAAACCTATGCCCCCTGCAGTGGAAGCATGTAGCCCTAACCACTGGACATCCAGGGAATTCCAGAAAGTCTTAATAGGTAACCTAAAAGATCCCTATTCGGATATAGAGCTTATGTTCACTCTAACACCATTAGCAGGGCTCAAGAATATCAGCTAGACAAATAAGAGCTGTAGGATTTAGTGAGTCATTCCAGAAAGAACCACAAATCAATTCAAGCACAAACTGGTTTCTCTGCTCAAATGCCACCTTCTTCGAGAAGCCTTTCCTGATCACCCATCTAAAATAGCTCTTTCATAGTCACTGTCTAATCGTTTACATATTTTTTTCATAGTATTCATCTTTACCTGATGCTGTGTAACATGTTGTTTGTTTATTATCTCTTTCACCTGCTAGCATGTAAGCTCCATGAGGACCGAGGTATTTAATTTGTTCATAGTCCTACAAGCTGAAAAAAAATACCTAAAAAATTGGTGACTTTCTATAAATATTTATTAAATGAATGCAACTCAGGGGAGGTCAAATATCTGCCAATGGATGAAAAGTGAAATCCTTCAGTGAAATCCTTCTGTCTTGTAGACATTTGGGATACTGAACACCTTTTACCCAGACTAAAAGCTAAAAGCATAAAAATAATACAAATTTCCCTGAACCCAGTTTTTCTCAGTGTGATAGTAGGATACATAAAGAGTCTAAAAAACCTATAAAGCTTCCTTATGAAAAACAATTATACTCTAAATTTTGGTCATAAATAAGAGTCCAGATTTTTTGCAGTCTCCCTCTTCTATCGAACTGATTACAAGGGCACAACCACCAATGTTGAAACAATTAAATACACACAATCAGAGATAGATAAATAGAATATTCTAAGCAATTAGAATGCAGTTATAGTCCACTGCTCTCAGGAGTAAATTAAAAAACAAATTTAGAAATATTCTGGGAATAATTAGTACCAGAGGAGTTGAGCTGAATGTAAAAGAAAACATTTATAATACATGAGGTACTTTTAATATGTTCATGAAATTTTTTAGCATTTATGATTGTGTTGGGGTTAATTATTTTGGCAAAGGAAAGGATTCGAGAACTGTGGCAGAGTCAGATCAGTAAGCCACAGGAAGCTGTTTTACTCCATTACTTAGGGTTTTCAGTGAGTTTACGTAGTGCTTGTGGGACTAGCAAGCTTCAGGGATTTATCTCATGGGGTCCGGAACTGCTGGGAGAACCCACTGAGGAGAACTATTGATTCTCACATCCTATGTGGGAAGGAAAAAAAAAAAAAAAAAGACATTTAGTGAAAATAGACATCGCACCAAACACGGAAGGATCATCTGATAGCAACTGAGGCAAAACCAGAGATATCTTTGCATTGAAGCAGTGATGTTTTTGGTGGCAGCCAATTTGAATTAAGAAATGGAAGTATCCGTACTTTCTTTCTGTGAAGGTAGTGGTACTGTTTTTGTTTTTCTTTCCCATTAGTTAGCAACCATAAAGCAGTAATTGGAAAAAACTTGGTAATAATCCTACGCTCTTAATTTTTTTTTTTTTTTTTTGTGGTATGCGGGCCTCCCTCTGCTGCGGCCTCTCCCGTTGCGGAGCACAGGCTCCGGACGCGCAGGCCCAGCGGCCATGGCTCACGGGCCCAGCCGCTCCGCGGCACGCGGGATCCCCCCGTACCGGGGCGCGAACCCGGCTCCCCTGCATCGGCAGGCGGACGCGCAACCACTGCGCCACCAGGGAAGCCCCTTAATTTTTATTTGAAAGACAAATCGCAAGTAATATGTCATTTTTAAAAAACTGTGAGCAGTTCCCTGAGAAAAGGAATGTTTTCTCACAAGCAGTCAAATACCCTTAATGGCACAATTGCAGGACTCTGACATTATGGCCCATTTTGAAATTTCATGAAAATGGCAAGTTAGTATAGAGAATGTAAATTCCAATCAAATCGTCATTACTCTGTTTGGTTCTGTTTACTTATGCCTTTTAGCTTTTTGCTTTCAAAGCACTGGTATTTTCATCCTTTCTTAGTTCCATTTAATATTTTCAGCACTCTGCCCTTTTGTTATATGCAAGAAATGCTCACTCCCCTCTCCCCGCCCCACCAACCCCACATCCTATTTGCTTTGCTGTCTTATTCAGCACCGAATAAACAGCCTTGTTTGTAAGAGAGGAACCCAAATCAATGTTTGATACGCAGTAGGCAGTTTCTCAGTTCAGATGTCCAACACTTGCTTCTAACAAACATTCTTTTCTTAACATTCCCTATTTTATACAAAAATAAGCTTCAGCTGCATTGCACAGGGAGATCAGCTCAGTGCTTTGCGACCACCTAGAGGGGTGGGATAGAGAGGGTGGGAGGAAGACGCAAGAGGGAGGGGATATGGGGATAGGGATATATGTATACATGTAGCTGATTCACTTTGTTATAAAGCAGAAACTAACACAACATTGTAAAGCAATTATACTCCAATAAAGATGTAAAAAAAAAAAGCTTCATATTTAATATCAAATGGTAAAAAGAAAACCATACTATGGAATAGAATTATCATAAAAAGGCATTGTTATAAAAGGACATTCTTCTTAGAGTTTTAACTAGAAAGCACTAATGCCTGCCTGTTTCCATACCCAAAGCCTGAAAAATACTCTGCATATTTAAAGAACATAGTAATAAAAATCTTGCTTTGATTTTCCTCCTTGCCTAATTTTTCAACACATTCTAACTGATTTTAGCATATTTTGTTTTCATTTTAGGAGAGTATTTTAGTCCCATCTTTTATTTGACTTCATACTTCATTCTTTTCCTCCCTTTTCATTTTCCTGATTGAAACTTGATATATTCAAAGCAGGAAATGAATAAGAATAGCCTTCCAGGTTATTTCCTGAAGATAAAACTCAGCTTCAAATCCAAGGAAAATAAAACTGAATTTCAATACCTAATTAAGGATTCTGAATAACAGAACAATTTGAGAATTTTTTTTTATCAAGTGTTTTACAATGCCTAATTATTCTTCAAGATTTGGTATCTGGTGACTCACTAATGCTCTGTACTCTTCAGATCACTGAGTGACTTTTGCATTTTTATCAACTGAAGATTGATGAAGGTTTTGAGCATTGTAATTTTTCTACAGCACTGCACTTTGGATTATGGGAACAGCACTATTTGTTTTGCCATGGGTTTCAAAACTTATCTTTCTTGTATTTTAATGAGGCGACACACATCTTCAAGCTGTCATGCTACTAAGCCTAGGTCAGCAGGCCACTGCTGGCTTTCCCTCCCTGGTCCTCAACTCCTCCCCATCCCCCATTCTCCCTCTCAGCTCCTCGGCAACCTCCTTCACTTACTCACAAAGCAGGGCTTCAATATGCAGTGCTTTGATTTTGGTTAAAGACCGTAACTTCTTGCTGTTGACGACCACAATATTTAGCTTGTTCACACAGTGACATCAGGCTTCCTAACGTCTTGCAGACTCCATGGGATGAAAGGGGGAGGCGGCAAGGAATATTAAGAACCCTTATCCACAACCACTCAATGAAAAGGGTACATTCTTAAGGAAAAAAAATGCTTCCTTTTCAAAGGGTTATGGGGTAACAGATAAAACACAGAATTAAAGGCTTAGAAGGATGGGGGATGACAGAATGGAGAAAGGAACCAACCCTGAGAAGCTAATCAATCTAACGTGGTTCAGGAACATATGCTATCTCCAATCCTTTTCTAAGTTCTATACCTTCTGGTCAAGAAGGGTTATATATCAATTATTTAACAGTTATTTTCAAATAAAATTTTCTTTCCTGGCCTTAGGAGTTATTGTCAACATGATTTCAGGGTCAAAATACTAAAATTATTGAAAAATATAACATCTAGTTTGTTTTGTTTAATCTAAAAAATATTGGACTAAGACAAGTTAGAAGTGTCTGAACATTACTGAAACATGAGATTATGCTTCAGTATGTCTTAGACATTTTGAAACTGGTGCTCCTGAAATTATCTAGAGATTGTGTTGCCATTAGGCAAAATAAAAAGTCCAGGGCTATTTTATCCTCCAAGTGCAGAATTGTTGCATAGCAGAAAAAAGGAATGTGGTGTGATTTGTATACTTGAGAAGGTACATGTCAAATTGCTTTACCAAATTCTGGAAAATAAGGACAGTGTTCTGTTTTCTTTTCTCTTGCTGGGGTCTGGGAGAAATAAATAGGTTCTGATTCATTCACTTATTCATTAATTCATTCAAAGAACCTTGCCCAAATTATAGCTGCCTACCCAGTAATGCTTATTGAGCAAGTGAAAGAATCAAGAATTATTTTATCATCTGAAAAATTCTTGGTAAATTTGGTAAAGGGCTTGGTAAAACACATTGCTGGGCCCTTCTCATCACTAAGTTTGAGAGGAGGCCAAGAATTTGCATTTCTAATAGTTCCCAAGGCACTGATGCTGCTGCTCCAGGGAATCGTACTTTGAGAACACTAGTCAACGCCACCAATGTTTGTTATACAGATTTTGTTTGAATTGGTGGAGGCATTTACTTGCTGTAACTGAATTTTTAAAATACCAAAAAAAGTGTGGTTGTTTCTCCCAAAAGAAAAATGTCTATCCTTCTCCAGATAACAGTGGGGAGTAATCAGTCAAGTAGAACAATTCTTGTTAGCCTTTTAGGTTACCTGCTGTGGTAACACTTCACTGCAGGGGCTTCCCCAAATTTAGCAGCTGCACTGGGATCTAGCTCAGGTGATGGATATAGGTGGAAAGGTCAGTGCCTTCAGGGCAGGAAGCTCTCAGGGAAATGAGAGTTCTGTGAATTTAAATAAGTACTATTAGATGAGAGCTCAGGGTTACTCTTCCCTAGTTTGCTGTTTTTTCACAATCTCACAGTCATTTTGTATTTTCCTTTCTTGTTGCTACCAGCATTCTCACTTAAATCTTAAACACTTAAAATCTTTGCCTGGATAGTTGACTTCTTGATAAATACTCATAAAAAGGTATATTTGGGGCTTCCCTGGTGGCGCAGTGGTTGAGAGCCCGCCTGCCGATGCAGGGGACACGGGTACGTGCCCCGGTCCGGGAAGATCCCACATGCCGCGGAGCGTCTGGGCCCGTGAGCCATGGCCGCTGGGCCTGCGCGTCCGGAGCCTGTGCTCCGCAACGGGAGAGGCCACAACAGTGAGACGCCCGCGTACCGCAAAAAAAATAAAAATAAAATAAAGGTCCAGCACACCAAGTCAGGTACCTTTTTTTTTTTTGCGGTACGCGGGCGTCTCACTGTTGTGGCCTCTCCCGTTGCGGAGCACAGGCTCCGGACGCGCAGGCCCAGCGGCCATGGCTCACGGGCCCAGACGCTCCGCGGCATGTGGGATCTTCCCGGACCGGGGCACGTACCCGTGTCCCCTGCATCGGCAGGCGGGCTCTCAACCACTGCGCCACCAGGGAAGCCCTAATTTCAGGTAACTTTTAAACAATTTCATTTAGATGTCTCATATACAGCTCAGCTGGTCAGAGGAAACCCAGTTGGTTGGCTGCCTAGATGTTTCCCAGGGTGGAATGGGGTGAATTTATCATAGTTCAGGTCCAGGCCTCAGCCTTTCAGGTTCATGAACCTGATCTTATCTAATGCTCTAATGTCAGCTATACATAGGGGAACTCAATGATTCCAATAAGTTTACAAGAAACATTAAATTCCCAATTTTCTAATTTATAATACAAATAAAAATTTCTCTCTCTCTCTTTTTCTCTCTTTCTCCAGATATCAATAAAAGAGGCCACATGATAAGCAGAAACCTCATTGGAGATATTATATCCAGGCCAAGAGAGACCACATCTATGCCCCTTTGAGGGGCTACTTCTCTAATAGTATGTTAGTTGCCATCTCCATATTCTGTCTTTCTTATTAATGGAAAGTGCTGAACACACATCACCACCTCTACTGTGACAAATTATCTTCTAAAGTTATCCTGTTTCGACTGGTACAGGGAATTGTTAGACTATCCCAGAGCAATTATATATATGCTAACATAGATTGACCTCATCTGTACTTCACAACTCTGGTTGAGAAAATGTTAAATCTAGCATATATCTAACTAATCTTATTCATGAATTGTTATTTTACACATTGACTCTCAGGTTCTGGGGCATCCTTGTCTTACTCTTGTATTTTCTATCTTGGTTAATGGAATCAACATGTACTGTCACTTAGAATCTCAGTCATCCTTTTGACTTCTGTTCCCCTGGCTACCACATTAAATCAAACACCTGCAAAACCTCCTAACTCTCTTCCTTTTTCCACCCTTTCCAATCCATTCTCAATATTGCTGACAATGTCAAACACAGCCTGCCATTTCCTTATTCAAAGCTTTCAATGACCTCCTATATTTTTAAATTTCTTAGTATGAAATACAAGCTATTCTTGATCTGAGTTCTATAGACTTCAGCCTCATCTCCACCACTTATCCAGATGTGCATCCCATGCTCCAGCAATACTAAATTACTGTCAGTTCCTTGAAATGTCACAATCTTTCACCCATGCTTCTGTACCTGTGTTCACCCAATCTGGACTACTCAGCCTTACACTTTCTTTTTAAATCATGACAGAGTAGAGTCAATTACTTATGCAGAGCCCTTCTTTTATTTATTTCTGTTTTATTTGCTTATTGAGGCAGATACCACATTATTTTTATTTTTATAACTATGTAATAAATTCTACTTTCCTCTTTGCTCTTGATTTAAAAATGGTTCCTCAGACTTCAGACTATACTCCAAAGCTACTGTAATCAAGACAATGTAGTACTGGCACAAAAACAGAAATATAGATCAATGGAACAGGATAGAGAGCCCAGAGATAAACCCACGCACTTATGGTCACCTTATCTTTGATAAAGGAGGTAAGAATATACAATGGAGAAAAGACAGCCTCTTCAATAAGTGGTGCTGGGAATACTGGACAGCTACATGTAAAAGAATGAAATTAGAACACTCCCTAACACCAGACACAAAAATAAACTCAAAATGGATAAAGACCTAAATGCAAGGCCAGACACTATCAAACTCTTAGAGGAAAACATAGGCAGAACACTGTATGACATAAATCACAGCAAGATCCTTTTTGGCCCACCTCCTTTGAGAAATGGAAATAAAAACAAACATAAACAAATGGGACCTAATGAAACTTAAAAGCTTTTGAACAGCAGAGGAAACCATAAACAAGATGAAAAGACAACCCTCAGAATGGGAGAAAATATTTGCAAATGAAGCAACTGACAAAGGATTAATCTCCAAATTTTACAAGTAGCTCATGCAGCTCAATATCAAAAAAACAAACAACCCAATCCAAAAATGGGCAGAAGACCTAAATAAACATTTCTCCAAAGAAGATATA
>NC_041224.1:121269684-121333837 GCF_002837175.3 Physeter macrocephalus | reverse complement strand
AGTTATTTGTAGTGAGGTGGATGGACCTAGAGCCTGTCATACAGAGTGAACTAAGTCAGAAAGAGAAAAACAAATACCGTACGCTAACACATGTATATGGAATCTTAAAAAAAAACAAAAAGGTTCTGAAGAACCTAGGGACAGGAGAGTAATAAAGACAGACATAGAGAATGGACTTGAGGACATGGGGAGTGGGAAGAGTAAGCTGGAACGAAGTGAGAGAGTGGCATGGACATATATACACTACCAAATGTATAATAGCTAGTGGGAAGCAGCCACATAGCATGGGGGGTTCAGTTCGGTGCTTTGTGACCACGGATAGGGAGGGTGGGAGGGAGACACAAGAGGGAGGAGATATGGGGAGATATATATATATATATATATATATACATATAGCTGATTCATTTCATTATAAAGCACAAAGTTAACACACCAGTGTAAAGCAATTATACTCCAATAAAGATGTAAGTAAGTAAGTAAATAAATAAATAAATAATGGGTTAAAAAAATGGTTCCTTAGTTATTCATTAGTGTTTATTTTTATAAATATATTTTATAATTGTTTCTGGCTTCCTCAATAATCTTTATGAAATTTTTATTAAAATAATATCAAAATGGTAGACTTATCCTTTAAATGTTAAGTCGTCTCATTCATATGCATAATTTACCTCTCCACTAATTCACATCTTTTTTTTATATTCTTTAATAAAGTTTTTAAAAGTTCTCCATAAAGGTCTTTTATTCTTTGTGTTACTCTCCAAAAATTTTATACCTTTTTTGTTGCTACTATTTCATTTATATTTTAATTTACAGTTGGTTATTGTTGATATAGAGAAACATGGTAGATTTTTTAAGTTGATATTTTATTCAATAAACCTGCTAAACTCCTATTAACTAATAAGTTATCTATTGGTTTTGTTGGTTTTCTATGTGGATGGTCATAAGTTTGCAAATAATAATGGTTTTGTCATTTTCCTTCAAGTGTCCTTTCCTTTTTTATACCAAATTGCTACACTATGTTGAAGTTTTGTGGAGACACCAAGCACCCTTGTCTTGTTCCCAAACTTAAAGGCAATGTGTCTAATATTTCTTTGTTGTAAAATTTACTGTAGGCTTTGGTTTAGAGGTCTTGTTAAATTAAGGAATTTCTCTTCAAGTTTTCACTTTTGAGATTTTTTTCTCTTAGTCTCAAGTATTAAATTTTATCAAGTGCCTTTTCTGCATTGTTTTCTATATTAATTGAGATACATTTAGTAAATGAAATTGATAAATTTCCCTCATGTTGAATCATCCTTGCATTCCTGAGACAACTCCTCTTAATTATACTGTGTGATTTTTAATATCCTGTCAAATTCAGTTAGCAATAATTTATTTAGAATTCTCATATGTGTTAATGAGTGAAATAGACTTATGGATTTAAAAAAATTTTTATACTATCCTTATCTAATTTGGAAGTCAAGGTTATACTAGTCTCATAAAATGCTTGAGCATCTTTCTCTTTTTTTAATTATCTGAAACAACTTAAAAAATATAAGGATCATCTGTCCCTTGAATGTCTGATGGAAATCACCTGCAAAACTTTCTTGGTTAAATGTATCTCTTTCTTCTTTCCTTCCTTCCTTTCTTTCTTTCTTTTTTTCTTTTTAAGAGTTGGCAACATCTTTGAATATTATTTCAAAACCTTTAATAATTACTAATCTATTCTTCAACTTTTATAATTTATTCTCATGCTAATTTTGGCATCTTTCCTTTTTCAGAAAAAGTACTTTATGTGCTCATATCTACTGAGGAATAGCACTACATCATATTCTCTCTTATTATATTTATTTCTACATTATCAATTCTGTTATATTTGTATCTGTGTTACTATATAATTGTAGCATGAACAGTGTTTATTATTAAATAGTCTTCAAGCATTTTTAATAGTTTCTCATATTCCAACCATTGGATATGCCATAATATATTTAACCAGTCTGGTAGCAGATTGTATTTCCCAGAGGTAGCCACAATGTGTGTCCCATCCCACATGCTATTGACACTCCTTCCTTTAAGAGACTAGGGTGACCCAATGGGTAGGGCTGGAATCGTCCACATTTTTCCTCAAAGGATTTCCTTAAGTAAAAGATACTCCCAAATTTGGCACCCGTCTGCTTCATATATGGGGTTCCCTACTTCCATATCCTATCTCTATGGCAATGTTAAGACTAAAAAACAGACAATAAAAACCTGAATTATCAATATATCTCAGTGGCTGTTGCAGCAGAAGTCACAGAGTAGAACCCAAATCAATGGACTAATTTTCTACTATCAGTGTCCTCTTTCAGGGCATAGTGGTTCCTGATTTCTTGCACCCAAACCAGTTCTCTGGTTTGTGATTTCTAAGAAGGAGCTTTTCACCTAATGTTTGTCATAAACATTAATCTTATAAAATGCCTAAGCAGCTTTTCCTTTTTTTAATAATGTCTCTCTCCGTTTTAATATTTTGCTTCTCATCTGTAAAAGAATGTTAAAGTGTAGGTATGTACTTCAGAAATTGTGAGGAGAGGTACAGTCTCATTTAGGAGTTTTATGGTCTTAGATTCATATAACAAAGAGTGTAATCTCTCATGCAGGATGCACTTAAAAGGGTTCTCATCTGAGGCAAGGAAAAGTTCCTTGAAATAAAAAATAGAGGATATGAACACTTTGGAAACTCTTATATAATTGTCCTTCTAAAAGGCTGCTTCTATTACACATCCTATCTATAGGTCTGATTTTCCCAGAGACAGGTATTTAGAGCTGAGCATAATTATTTTAAGATGGGCCATGCTGCCATTTTTTCAAGAGATAAAAGCATAAAAAATCCTGCACAGAAAAAATCTCCAGTTCAAAAAAGATGAAAGCTAATTTTGTTCATCCCATTGTTACACATTATTTTGTTATAAAGAATCTAAAGAAACAATCGAGATACTGTTTAATACTCATGTAAATTTGGACCTGTATCATAAATAAATGCAGACTCTAGTGATTTTGAATACAATATACTTTAAAAGTGATATGATAGTTAAAGACAATATTCCAGAATGATTATTCAAGAAACAATTGTCTAATAAGAGTTGCGGTTATAAAATTCATGCCAGCACATGCTTAGGTTGACGAGTTACCGTAGTCCTAACCATAGAGTGAAAAAGTTTATTTCTTAAGGATATTCTTAACTCTTTCCAAAGTTACTTTGTTCCAAGATTTGTAATTTTCTTAATATCATATTAAATCTTTGTCATCATCATTAGCCAATGTGTTTATTCAGTCGTTGTTTGAAGAGCTTTGATCTGAATGTACCAAGATAAGCTTCCTGGAGACTTAACCTTCTCTCCTTAAAAAAAAAAAAAAAAAACTTTCCAGTAAACATTGAGAGTTGTTTTGGAGCATGATCCAACTGCTTTCCTCTCTCACGTACTCTGTGCTTTAATGACTCATAACACTCAAACTGAAATTTAAACAGCAAAGTTTTATGAATTTAGAATAGTCTAGTCAGAGATCATAGGCAAATCTAAAATCATTACATATTCTGCATTTATTCTAATTTCTGTCCTGGTTCCCCATGAAATGAGAGGAAATGGATACGGATATGTGAATTTATTTTTCCTTTGTAAAGCATCTGCTCTAACTGGGTCAATGACAGGGTTACACCTGTTAAAATGGTGGGTTGATCATATGCATTAGCTTTCATTCCTTCCTCAAATCCAAGTAACACAACAATAAAAGGATTTTTAAAACACAATGGTGGCAAATTATGGGAAACTGGAAAGCAGATAGACTAGAAAGTTAAATCTTAAATTGGCAGTGGGTATTTGAGGAACAACTTAATTTTATGCAGAAGAATTCTCAAAAGATTCAAATTAATGATACCACTAACCTCTGGGGGAAAGTTGGGACTGAAAATTAAATGATAACTGTAGTCTTTTTTAAAAAGTCTTTTTTAAAAAGACAGTCTCAAGTCCTCTCCCCTTCCCTGTGAAGCTGGATGACAGCTCCTCCTCATTCCAGGAGTTTTAATCTCTGCAAAGTTAAAATATACTGTCTCCAGACTTGAAAGACTATACATTAAAATAGGGAATGAGCAGCCAGACTTTCGCCCTCCAGGTAGGAGATTAGAAGCACCTTCTGTGAGGACTCTAACTAGTCCAGAGGAAAGAATATTAAATCCTGACTGACACTGGAGGTTGTACTATAGAAAGGCCCTCAGATAGCAAGTCACATACTTATGCACACAGCTTTCAATACACTGTTTAGTTCATTCCTCTTAAATCCAAAAGAGCAGACCAGATGCCTATAATATTCAGAGAATAGAGCAGAGGTAGGTTTTAGAAGCCAAAGTTGGGGACAAAGAAGATTCTAAAAGTAACCAAGAAGAAAAAACAGGTTTCATAAGAAGGATTAAGAAGAAGAATGTCTTGGATATCACAAAGACAACTGGAATGTAGAAAACAATTGAGTAATGCCTCACAATACTAAGGGAACATTATTTTCTTCCTAAAACTCCAGACCCAACAGATACCCACTAAATGCAAGAGTAAACCAAAGTCATTGTCAGGCATGTAGAGTCTCCCTGGAGGATGTGCTCCATGAAAATAAGGGAATAAACAAAAGAGAGAGAGAGAGAAAGAGAGAGAAAGACACATATAGACAGAGAGACAGACACAGGTTCCAGGAGGTAGCACAAGAGAGAGACAATGGTGAAAGCAGTTCCCAAGACTGCAGAGCTCTAGCAGACTCAAAGATGCATCAAACTATGTTGGGGAACATTTAGCCTCTAAGAGACCTCTTCAAGAAGGAAAGGCTAAGACACCAGGGTACTTAATGAACAAAGCAGAGTTAATAATATGGGAAACGGATGCAGGGTATACTTGAACTCTCTGTACTATCCTTGCAACATTTTTGTGAATCTAAATCTATTCTAAAAGAAAAATGTATTTAAAAAATAGAACCAGGGGAGACCTTCAAGATGGCAGAGGAGTAAAACATGGAGATCACCTTCCTCCCCACAAATATATCAAAAATACATCTACATGTGGAACAACTCCTACAGAACACCTACTGAATGCTGGCAGAAGACCTCAGACTTCCCAAAAGGCAAGAAAATCCCCACATACCTGGGTAAGGCAAAAGAAAATTGAAAAACAGAGACAAAAGAACAGGGATGGGACCTGCACCAGTGGGAGGGAGCTGTGAAGGAGGAAAAGTTTCCAAACAATCAGAAGCCCCTTCACTGGTGGAGACCGGGGGTGGGTGGGTGGGGTGGGAGGAAGCTTCTGAGCCACGGAAGAGAGCACAGCAACAGGGGTGCAGAGGGCAAAGCGGAGAGATTCAGGCACAGAGGAGGGGTGCTGACCAGCACTCACCAGCCCGAGAGGCTTGTCTGCTCACCCGCCAGGATGGGTGGGGGCTGGGAGCTGAGGCTTGAGCTTTGGGGGTCGGATCCCAGGGAGAGGACTGGGGTTGGCTGTGTGAACACAGCCTGAAGGGGGCTAATGCGCCACAGCTAGCCGGGAGGGAGTCGAGGAAAAAGTCTGGACCTGCTTAAGAGGCAAGAGACCATTGTTTCAGGCTGTGTGAGGAGAGGGGATTCAGAGCACCGCCTAAATGAGCTCCAGAGATGGGCGAGAGCCGTGGCTATCAGCGCGAACACCAGAGATGGGCATGAGACGCTAAGGCTTCTGATGCAGCCACCAAGAAGCCTGTGTGCAAGCACAGGTCACTGTCCGCACCTCCCCTCCTGGGAGCCTGTGCAGCCCGCCACTGCCAGGGTCCTGTGATCCAGGGACAACTTCCCCAGGAGAACACACGGCGTGCCTCAGGCGGTTGCAACGTCATGCTAGCTTCTGCCACCGCAGGCTCGCCCCACATTCTGTACCCCTCCCTACCCCACCCACCACCTGAGTGAGCCAGAGCCCCCAAATCAGCTGCTATTTTAACCCTGTCCTGTCTGGGCAGGAAAGAGATGCCCTCAGGTGACCTACATGCAGAGGTAGGGCCAAATCCAAAGCTGAAACCCAACAGCTGTGTGAACAAAAAAGAGAAAGGGAGATTTCTCCTTGCAGCCTCAGGAGCAGCAGATTAAATGTCCGCAATCAACTTGATGTACCCTGCATCTGTGGAACACCTGAATAGGCAACAAATCATCCCAAAATTGAGGTGGTGGACTTTGGGAGCAACTGTAGACTTCGGGTTTCCTTTCTGCATCTAATTTGTTTCTGGTTTTATGTTTATTGTAGTTTATTATTTAGAGCTAATTATGATTGGTAGATTGGTTTACTGCTTTGGTTGCTTGCTTCCTTTTTTTTTTAATTTTTATTTTTTTTCCTTTATCTCTTTTTGTGAGTGTGTATGTGTATGCTTCCTTGTGTGATTTTGTCTGTATAGCTTTACTTTTACCATTTCTCCTAGGTTCTGTCTGTCCGTTTTTTTATTTCAGTATAATTTTTAGTACTTGTTATCATTAGTGGATTTGTTTTTTCATATGGTTGCTCTCTTCTATCTTTTTTTACTTTTTAAGTTTTAAAAATGTTTTTTAATTTTTTATTTTAATAACTTTATTTTATTTTATTCTTTTCTTTCTTTCTTTCTTTTTCTTTCTCCCTTTTCTTCTGAGAGGGTCTTGGTGCCAGCTGTCAGGCCTGAGCCTCTGAGGTGAAAGAGCCAAGTTCAGGACATTGATCAACCAGAGATATCCCAGCCCCATGTAATATCAGATGGAGACAGCTCTCCCAGAGATCTCCATCTCAACCCTAAGACCCAGCTCCACTCGATGACCAGCAAGCTACAGTGCTGGACACCCTATGCCAAACAACTAGCAAGACAGGAACACAACCCTGCCCATTAGCAGAGAGGCTGCCTAAAATCATATTAAGGTCACAGACACTCCAAAACACACTGGACGTGGTCCTGCCCACCAGAGAGACAAGATCCAACCTCATCCACCAGAACACAGGCAACCGTCCCCTCCACCAGGAAGCCTACACAACCCACTGAACCAACTTTACCCACTGGGGGCAGACACCAAAAACAACACGAACTGCGAACCTACGGCCTGCAAAAAGGAGACCCCAAACACAGTAAGTTCAGCAAAATGAGAAGAGAGAGAAATACACAGCAGTTGAAGGAGCAAGGTAAAAACCCACCACACCAAACAAATGAAGAGGAAATAGGCAGTCTACCTGAAAAAGAATTCAGAGTAATGATAGTAAAGATGATCCAAAATCTTGGAAATAGAATGGAGAAAATACAAGAAATGTTCAACAAGGACCTAGAAAAACTAAAGAGCAAACAAACAATGATGAAAACCATAATAAATGAAATTTAAAACTCACTAGAAGGAATCAATAGCAGAATAACTGAGGCAGAAAACGGATAAGTGACCTGGAAGATAAAATAGTGGAAATAACTACCACAGAGCAGAATAAAGAATGAAAAGAATGGAGGACAGTCTCAGAGACCTCTGGGACAACATTAAATGCACCAACATTCAAATTATAGGGATCCCAGAAGAAGAAGAGAAAAAAAAAGGGATTGAGAAAATATCTGAAGAGATGATGGTTGAAAATGTCCCTAACATGGGAAAGGAAATAGTCAATCAAGTACACAAAGCACAGAGAGTCCCATACAGGATAAATCCATAGAGAAACATGCCAAGACACATATTAATCAAACAATCAAAAATTAAATACAAAAATAAAATATTAAAAGCAGCAAGGGAAAGCAACAAATAACATACAAGGGAATCCCCATTATGTTAACAGCTGATCTTTCAGCAGAAACTCTGCAAGCCAGAAGGGTGTGGCAGGACATATTTAAAGTGATGAAAGGGAAAAACCTACAACCAAGATTACTCTACCCAGCAAGGATCTCATTAAGATTTCAACAGAGAAATTAAAACCTTTACAGACAAGCAAAAGCTAAGAGAATTCAGCACCACTAAACCAGCTTTACCACAAATGCTAAAGGAACTTCTCTAGGCAGCAAACACAAGAGAAGGAAAAGATGTACAATAACAAATGCAAAACAATTAAGAAAATGGTAATAGGAACATACATATCAATAACTACATTAAATGTAAATGGATTGAATGCTCCAACCAAAAGCCATAGACTGGCAGAATGGATACAAAACAAGACCCATATATATGCTGTCTACAAGAGACCCACTTCAGACCTAGGGACACATACAGACTGAAAGTGAGGGGACGGAAAAAGATATTCCATGCAAATGGAAATCAAAAGAAACCTGGAGTAGTAATTCTCATATCAGACAAAATAGACTTTAAAATAAACACTATTACAAGAGACAAGTACACTACATAATGATCAAAGAATCAATCCAGGAAGAAGATATAACAATTGTAAATATTTATGCACCCAACATAGGATCACCTCAATACATAAGGAAAAAGGCAACAGCTTTAAAAAGGGAAATTGACAGTAACACAATCATAGTAGGGAACATTAACACCCCACTTTCACCAATGGACAGATCATCCCCAATGAAAATACATAAGGAAACACAAGCTTTGAATGATACATTAAACAAGATGGACTTAACTGATATTTATAGGACATTCCATTCAAAAACAAGAGAATACAATTTCTTCTCAAGGACTCATAGAACATTCTCCAGGGTAGATCATATTTTGGGTCACAAATCAAACCTTGGTAAATTTAAGAAAACTGAAATCATATCAAGTATCTTTTCTGACCACAACACTATGAGACTAGATACCAATTATAGGAAAAAATCTGTAAAAAATACAAACACATGGAGGCTTTACAGTACACTACTTAACCAAGAGATCACTGAAGAAATCAAAGAGGAAATCAAAATATACCTAGAAACAAATGACAATGAAGTCATGACGACCCAAAACCTATAGGATGCAGCAAAAGCAGTTCTAAAGGGAAATTTATAGCAGTACAATCCTACCTCAAGAAACAAGAAAAATCTCAAATAAAAAACCTAACCTTACACCTAAATCAATTACAGAAAGAAGAACAAAAAAAACCTCAATGTTAGCAGAAGGAAAGAAATCATAAAGGTCAAATCAGAAGTAAATGAAAAAGAAATGAAGGAAAACAGTAGCAAGGATCAATAAAACTAAAAGCTTGTTCTTTGAGAAGATAAAAAAAATTGATAAACCATTAGCCAGACTTATCAAGAAAAAAGGGAGAAGACTCAAATCAATAGAATTAGAAATGAAAATGGAGAAAAAACAAATGACACTGCAGAAATACAAAGAATCATGAGAGATTACTACAAGCAGCTGTATGCCAATGAAATGGACAACCTGGAAGCAATGGACAAATTCTTAGAAAAGCACATTCCAAGACTGACCCAGGAAGAAATAGAAAATCTAAACAGACCAATCACAAGCAGTGAAATTGAAATTGTGATTAAAAATCTTCCAACAAACAAAAGCCCAGGACCAGATGGCTTCACAGGCGAATTCTATCAAACATTTAGAGAAGAGCTAACAGCTATCCTTCTCAAACTCTTCCAAAAGATAGCAGAGGGAGGAACACTCCCAAACTCATTCTATGAGGCCACCATCACCCTGATACCACCAAAACTAGACAAAGACGTCACAAAAAAAGAAAACTACAGGCCAATATCACGGATGAACATAGATGCAATAATCCTCAACAAAATAGTAGCAAGGAGAATCCAACAGCATATTAAAAGGATCATACACCATGATCAACTGGGCTTTATCCCAGGAATGCAAGGATTCTTCAATATATGCAAATCAATCAATATGATATACCATATTAACAAATTAAAGGAGAAAATCCATCTGATCATCTCAATAGATGCAGAAAAAGCTTTCAACAATATTCAACACACATTTATGATAAAAACCCTCCAGAAAGTAGGCATGGAAGGAACTTACCTCAACATAATAAAGGCCCTATATGACAAACCCACAGGCAACATTGTTCTCAATGGTGAAAAAGTGAAACCATTTCCACTAAGATCAGGAACAAGACAAGGTTTCCCACTCTCACCACTATTAGTCAACATAGTTTTGGCAGTTTTAGTGACAGCAATCAGAGAAGAAAAAGAAATAAAAGGAATCCAAATTGGAAAAGAAGAAATAAAACTGTCACTGATTGCAGATAACATGATACTATACATAGAGTATCTTAAAGATGCTACCAGAAAACTACTGGAGCTAATCAATGAAATTGGTAAAGTAGCAGGACACAAAATTAATGCACAGAAATCTCTTGTAATCCTATACACTAATGATGAAAAATCTGAAAGAGAAATTAAGGAAACACTGCCATTTACCATTGCAACAAAAAGAATAAAATACCTAGGAATAAATCTACCTAAGGAGACAAAAGACCTGTATGCAGAAAACTATAAGACACTGATGAAAGAAATTAACGATGTTACAAACGGATGGAGAGATATACCGTGTTCTTGGATTGGAAAAAACAACACTGTGAAAATGACTCTATTACCCAAAGCAATCTACAGATTAAATGCAATCCCTATCAAACTACCCATGGCATTTTTCACAGAACTAGAACAAAAAATTTCACGATCTGTATGGAAACACAAAAGCCTCCGAATAGCCAAAGCAATCTTGAGAAAGCAAAACGGAGCTCAAGGAATCAGGCTCCCTGACTTCAGACTATACTAAAAAGCTACAGTAATCAGAGTATGGTATTGGCACAAAAACAGATATATAGATCAATGGAACAGGATAGAAAGCCCAGAGGTAAACCCATGCACATATAGTCACCTTATCTTTGATAAAGGAGATAAGAATATACAATGGAAAAAAGACAGCCTCTTCAATAAGTGGTGCCTTGAATACTGGGCAGCTACATGTAAAAGAATGAAATTAGAACACTCCCTAAAACCATACACAAAAATAAACTCAAAATGGATTAAAGACCTAAATGCAAGGCCAGACACTATCAAACTCTTAGAGGAAAACATAGGCAGAACACTCTATGACATAAATCACAGTAAGATCCTTTTTGACCCACCTCCTAGAGAAATGGAAATAAAAACAAAAATAAACAAACGGTACCTAATGAAAATTAAAAGCTTTTGCACAGCAAAGGAAACCATAAACAAGATGAAAAGACAACCCTCAGAATGGGAGAAAATATTTGCAAACGAAGTAACTGACAAAGGATCAATGTCCAAAACATACAAGCAGCTCAATATCAAAAAAACAAACAACCCAATCCAAAATTGGGCAGAAGACTTACGTAGACATTTCTCCAGAGAAGATATACAGATGGAAACAAACACATGAAAGGATGCTCAACATCATTAATCATTAGAGAAGTTCAAATCAAAACTGCAATGAGGTATCACCTCACACCAGTCAGAATAGCCATCATCAAAAAATCTACAAACAATAAATGCTGGAGAGGGTGTGGAGAAAAGGGAACCCTCTTGCACTGTTGTGGGAATGTAAATTGATACAGACAACTATGGAGACCAGTAGGGAGGTTCCTTAAAAAACTACAAATAGAACTACCATACGACCCAGCAATCCCACTACTGGGCATATACCCTGAGAAAACCATAATTCAAAAAGAGTCATGTACCACAATGTTCACTGCAGTTCTGTTTACAGTAGGCATGGAAGCAGCCTAAGTATCCATCGACAGATGAATGGATAAAGAAGATGTGGCACATATATACAATGGAATATTACTCAGCCATAAAAAGAAATGAAATTGAGTTATTTGTAGTGAGGTGGTTGGATCTAGAGAGTGTCATACAGAATGAAGTAAGTCAGAAAGAGAAAAACAAATACTTTACACTATCACATATATATGGATTCCAAAATTTTTAAAAATGGATCTGAAGAACGTAGGGGCAGGACAGGAATAAAGACGCAGACACAGAGAATGGACTCGAGGACACGGGGAGAGAGAAGGGTAAGCTGGGACGAAGTGAGGGAGTGGCATGGATATATATACACTACCAAATGTAAAATAGCTAGTGGGAAGCAGCCGCGTAGCGTAGGGAGATCAGCTCAGTGCTGTGTCCACCTAAAGGGGTGGGATAGGGAGGGTGGGAGGGAGACGCAAGAGGGAGGAGATATGGGGATATATGTATACATATAGCTCATTCACTTTGTTATACAGCAGCAACTAACACCCCATTGTAAAGCAATTATACTCCAATAAAGATGTTAAAAAAAAAATGAACCACATTGGCAGAGGAGAGTTAGGAAAGTATGCATGTATGTAGTTGGTGGTTGTTGAAGAAGAGTTAAGCCTTCATTTTTCTTCAGTCTCAAATCAGAATACCTAGAAGTTACAATATAAACATATTACTTAAAGATGTGGAGGTCAATATGAAAATACAAAGATGTGGAAAGTGGGGTGTTGGAAATAGGGATAAGTGGTCAGAGGAGTGCTATCTTAGTAACAAGTCTTGCTTCACTGTTTGACACTAAGTCATATGCATGTATTACTTGACAAAAATAGAAAATAGATTTAAAAGAAAAAGACGCAGTCCACATATATTATCCAGATTTTCCAATGCAATTTTAATTTCCAATGGTCTTTCCCATTGCTCCTCCATATTCCCTTGTTAAATCATAGCTATGATGCTTCAATTAATAATTTAATTTGGAAAACTGAGCCAGTCTAAGAGGAGAAACACACCCAACAGTTCTGTGTAATTTGCATATTTATTTTTTGGATATAAATAACACTACTGAAATTATGTCCAAAAGTATTATTGTATGTCCTGAGGTTAAAGAAAATTTTTTATTGTTTACACCAAGTATTTACTTCCATTTTCTAAAAGTGCATGTTATATCATGTCCCATTTTGTAAAAGCAAGGTAAAGTACAAATTAAAGAAGTTTTAATTGTATCTTCTTTATTTAATCAGATAGTCCAGGATACATGACATAACTTGTGTTTATGCTTTTCCAAATACTTTCAAATATAAATATTCTAAAAATACTTGAAGATGGATCAAGGAAATGTTTACAGTAAGAGTATTTATTCCATAGCTATTGTATCACCTTTTGACTCTCATTAAATTATTTACATATTGGTAAAAGTGGGGATCTATTTATGCCATTTCTCCTTCATAAGCAGCAGGGCATATAGTTAAATAGGTCCTACTCATCTTTAAATTATCTATGATGCTTCTAGAAAGGATCAAGTCCTCATCTATATATATTGCACTTAGAATTTTTTCTCTGGTTGGTATAACTTGAATCTTTGTCACTTTTATCCCAGAAAATAAGATGTTCCTATTGAAGTGCCATTCTTCTATGTCAGTAGGTTCCTTCATCTATTCAGTGGGTCTGGTAACAATATACATATGTCTCACATTGATTCAGATGTGTTTCAGTAGTTGTGCCCTTGAAGTGTTTTTGCATTATCTCCCAAATGCCTGTCCCCCTTCAGTTCACACCACACTGCATCTGCCTTGATATTCTGCTGTCATCCATCCACCTTATATGACTAAACCAGCAAGACTGAATTGTAATGGGTGGATAAGAAACCTGGTGGGATAAAATGGAAATGAATTTTAAGTCAAGATTAAATTTCATTCTAGGACTGCAAAGGAATCAATGGGTCTATGACCTTAAGATTTTTTGTTTAAACATCTACAAATGAACTGCTTTGATTGAACTATAAATTGTGTATAAGCTTGTGGATAATTTTTGGAAATAAATTTTTATTCAAATGATAATTAACAAGAGGGTTTTGCAAATTAATTTATTTCTCCAAATTATTTTTCCTTAATGAGAAATTTGACAATATCTGAAAAGAAATGCATCTAGACTATTTTCTAGACCTCTCAGAATAAAATCATGCCCAAATGATTGTGGCTCCCTCTTTACTGTTTCCTTAATTATTAAAGGAGAGATTTATCATGAATCTGGATCACATATAAAGCAATCTCTGTCTGAAAGGTTCAGCTATTGAGAAAGGAATAAAGGTATTTAGTTTATTCATCTTGTTCTAGGCCTATAGACTCATGAAATCATGTAAGAGATGGGAAAGAATTAGGAGAAGCCTGCCTGAAGATCCAGCTTTGGATATAGCCTGCCAACCCCTTACCACTGCCTTTCCCCACATTCAGCCCAGATCTTTCCCTCCATACTCATCTTACACTCTAACCCTGATCTATGTCTCATAGAGGAGCCCTCATTTTGTTCTGACCAAATTCTCCCATGTTTAGAATGTTTTTCACTAATATTCACTAAAACTGGTAATCAAAAATAATAGCTATAACTTATTAGGTCCTTAGTTATATACATTATCTCATTTTATAACCCTATGTGTACTATTATTATCCTATTTTACAGTTGAGGAAATTGGGTCTTGAGAGATTAAACAAATTGTCCAAAGTCAGACCACAAGCTGGGGCCTGATTCCATGGATGTCAACACCTGTGAATTTTAACTTCCATGTGCTAGGCCTCTGGTCATCCCAAGTCTGTAGTCCTCACTCACACCACTGCTTGCTTATTGCCATTGTTCTCTGAGAGCCAGGTCAAAGCTCTGAAGAGATTTTATCTTTTGGGGAAGACTCTTCTCTTACCAGCATCTTCAGGGGGACTCTTTTGGTCTGATTGCCTAATCTCAGTCTCCTCAATTTGAAGCTCTTCCTTTGACTTCCATGATACATTTTAATGGAATCTTGGCTTTCCTTCCCCTCTGACTTTTTTTTGCCTAGATTATCTTCCTTCTCCTTTTTGCTATCTGTAGGCATTCCCCTAGGTTTATCCTTAGCTCCCTTTCTCTGGTCACTACATTTTATTGCTTCCAGATGAAACTTACATAAGCACTGAAGACAGATCATTTCACATCTGATCTTCTAATATAAGTTTGCTATCTTTTTTGAGAATATTCAATTCTGCTATAAAAACCTCAAAACAAACAAGATGGATGAAATGCACAAGAAGTGTTAAGTATAGAGAGTAAGTTGGTAGCTTATGACATGCAGGGAAAACTCGTGGCATATGCTACATATGGGTAAGGAGTAAACAAGTAGTTTGTGAGACATAGGCAGAATGCATATAAAGTTAGTAACCTGTAACACATACTAACCATAGAGTTAAAGGAATTTATAATGGGACAAATGTTACTAATAGATAAAAAAGGATGAGAAAGCCAAGTTATAATCATGCCCCACCCACAGCTCCAGCAGAAGTACTGATATTCCTGTGAAAGGTTTTAGCATTTTATTTGAACCTCATGTTTGCTACCTTTCCTGCCATGTACACATCTTATTTCCACATCTAACCTGAAAGCTCCCAGAAGGCAGGCCCACTGACATATGCATCCTTTAATATGGGGAGCATTTGGCATCCAGAGCTGCTGCCTAATACAGTTGAATAGATGATAGCATAACCTGGACACCTCAGCTAAAAGTTAACTCCTCTTTTATTGTCATTTTCATAAAACTGTCCATCTGTGAAATAATTGATATTTTAAAAATCATTTTATCAAGAGTTAATGTTTGCCAATTTTCTCAGTAGTTAAATATGTGGATCACCCAGATAGAGTTTCTTTTCCTTTTACTGAAAATAAACAAGTAAATAAATAAAAATAATTTACACACACATATGCTGATGCATTATACATATACCTTATTTTGGATGTAATAATAATACATAACACAGAGGCAGTACAGTATAGCAGGAAAAAGCATTGACTCTGGAGTTCAGTGCCGGGTTTTGAGACCTGGATTTGTAACTTCCTATGTCTGCAACCTCGATTAAGCTAATTTTTTACCTACCTTACCCAGTGTCCTCATCTACTAATGCTGGGAAAATAGAAATGGTACCTAGTGCATAAGGCTATTGTAAGGAATAAATGAGCTAAAGCAGGCAAAAACTGCTTAGAATAGTGTCTGGCAAGTGGTAAGCTGTCAATACATCGTAGCTCTTATTATAAGAGTAACAAATCCTACAAAGCCATTTTAAACAGACTTCTTTCTCTATACTCTGTGTGAATAACCTTCCAGCCAGAGCTGTTTGCCTTTCAAAACCAGATTCCAGTGTCACATCCTCCCTAGAAAAGTGAATACATGCACACTATTATCAAGGCCAAGAAAAGCTGCAAATAATGTTGATGGTCATTAACTCTAATAATACTCCCTTTATGTTTGTTTTTTCCTGTTGAGTTTATGAACCATTTCACATTCACCATATCACTGGATTTTCACAACACCTCTGTAGCAAAAGCTGCCAGCTATTATTTCTCATTTTTGAAAAGTAAGAAACTAAAGCACAAAGGGGTTAAAATGGCTTGCCTTTGGTTACCTGGAGGATGACCATGAACTCAGGGCATTGTAACTCCTGACCATGGACCTTCTTTCTGCCCAACACTGGTAGTGTGGGTTCTCCTGACTGATCTTAAGAAGTGGAATAGCTTCAAGCCTACAATCCCTGTCCCCCACATTCTTTTTCTTTTCTTTCTAGAAGAAAAAGAAATACTTATTATTTGTTTTACTCAAGAATTTTGCTACTAGGCTCCTCCTTCCTTCAAGATGATCTTCAAGTTCTGAGAAAATGGAAAGTAGAACCTCCTCACAAAAACTGGTGTTTCC
Organism: Physeter macrocephalus; assembly: GCF_002837175.3. Taxonomy (NCBI): domain Eukaryota; kingdom Metazoa; phylum Chordata; class Mammalia; order Artiodactyla; family Physeteridae; genus Physeter; species Physeter macrocephalus. The sequence goes on along the minus strand of NC_041224.1, from coordinate 121,317,249 downwards.
CTCATTCATATCATGCTGCTTTTAAGCCTAGTGGCTGCATAACAGGAATTCAAGCAGTACTGACTCAGAGATGCACTGTCTGGGTTTAGTTCCTCTTTGCCACTTACCAGCTTCATTACCTTAAGAAAGTTACTTAACTTCCCTATGGCTCAGTTGCCCCCTCTGTAAAATAGGGACAATGTATTACCTACCTCATAGGGTTCTTGTGATGATTGTAAGAAATAATATGTGTAAGGTACTCAAAAGAGCACCTGACAAAATAGATATGTGCTCCTGTTATTATTATGTGTGAGGAAATACTCTTTAATTCTTTCTCCTTTTGGCTGGTATTGCTCCAGCTATCTAATGCAAGAGCTGTCATTGTGTGAACCCAAACAACCAGACCCCGTAATGCTCAAATTCTAAACCAGTGCACTGCAGTGCACCTCTCACCTCAGATCTTTGACTCCCTGAGAGCTGCTCTCTCTCACATACCTTGAATTAAAATATCCATGATCTCATATTGCCCCAAAACCTATCTCGACAACTCTATTTCCTGACTTTTACCCTAATCACCATAATCACCTTCCAGTTTCACCTAAGGAATATGTTACTCTAGAAACACTCACCACCCACAGACAACAGTCAAATTTCATTTCTCAGATACAACTATTAGAAAATAAATGGTCCATGTAACAGTCTTTGTGTTTGTTTCCCTGTTCATTTGTGAAATCTCCTACTTGTTTGAGGCATTAATAAATGTAATAAAATACACTTTTAAACATTTGAGCAATAATTTGTTAATTCAACCAAAACACTATTCGGGTTCTCAATGTTTTAAAAGTAGCTTTCTCTCAACATAAAGTAAAACAAAACAAAGCAAACAAACAAAAAAAAGTACAGTCATAAGCTACTTCAGTCCTAGATTTTGTTTAGTCAAACTGCTTCTTATTTTGTGATAGGAACATGAAATGAATTGTAACATATTATTTGCTGAAAAGAATTCTGCCTCTTTTATTTTTACACCCCAGACAAAAATGATTGTTTAACTGTTTCAGAAACAAGAAGAGGATGGAGAATTGCTACCTCTCTTCAATAGCCTCCCCACCAAATCCATTCTTATTTCCCCAATCTAAGACAAAATAATAACACATGATATGTGTACCAGCAGTGGCCAACACCACACATTTCTAAGATACTTTTCCAGGTGCATAGTCAGACAAAACCCAGTCCAGGCCCCAACACTGGGCTGTCACGTGTCAGTAGCAACCCTGTTCAAATCCTTTCCCACTCTCAGCCTTCTTCCTTAGTAAGTGATGATTGCAGTTGAGTCTGTCCAACTGTGGAGGCCTGGGAATGGAGGTAAGGAGGAAGCACTGCTCTATCAATGCTATCTCTCCATCCTGTTGGGAGATAGAGCAGCAGATGAATAAGCAGAACCCCACCCCCACCCTTCCCTTTATTCTCCCACTTCTCCCTATCTCATCACCTCCTCCAATTCTCCTCTCCTTTCTCTGATAATATACCAAACTGATGATTATTAATCATAACCAAAACAGCATTTGACAAGAATATATATAGATATAATATCACCCGGAATTTAAGAAAAGAGTAAAGCTAAGAAAGATTTAGGACAATGCTCTTATAAGAACTTTTTAGAATAAAACTCTTAGGAATTTTGATCATGTGCCATTAAAAAATCAGTGTATAGGGACTTCCCTAGTGGTGTAATGGTTAAGAATCCACCTGCCGGAGAGATTGGTTCAAGATGGCAGAGTAGAAGGATATGCACTCACTCCCTCTTGTGAGAGCACCGTAATCACAACTAACTGCTGAACAATCATCAACAGGAAGACACTGGAACTCAGCAAAAAATATACCCCACATCCAAAGACAAAGGAGAAGCCACAATGAGATGGTAGGAGGGGCACAATCACAATAAACTCAAATCCCATAACTGCTGGGTGGGCGACTCACAAACTGGAGAACACTTATACCACAGAAGTCCACCCACTGGAGTGAAGGTTCTGAGCCCCACGTCAGGATTCCCAACCTGGGGGTCTGGCAACGGGAGGAGGAATTCCCAGAGAATCAGACTTTGAAGGTTAGCAGGACTTGATTGCAGGACTTCGACAGGACTGGGGGAAACAGACTCCACTTTTGGAGGGCACACACAAAGTAGTGTGTGCACCAGGATCCAGGGGGAAGGAGCAGTGACCCCATTGGAGACTGAACCAGACCTACCTGCTCGTGTTGGAGGGTCTCCTACAGAGGCAGGGGGCAGCTGTGGCTCACCGCAGGGACAGGGACACTGGCAGCAGAAGTTCTGGAAGTATTCATTGGTGTGAGCCCTCCCGGAGTCTGCCATTAGCCCCACCAAGGAGCCTGTAAGCTCCAGTGCTGGGTGGACTCAGGCCAAACAACCAACAGGGAGGGAACTCAGCCCCACCCATCAGCAGACGGGTGGATTAAAGTTTTACTGAGCTCTGCCCACCAGAGCAACACCCAGCTCTACCCACCACCAGTCCCTCCCATCAGGAAGCTTACAGAAGCCTCTTAGATAGCCTCATCCACCAGAGGGCAGACAGCAGAAGCAAGAACTACAATCTTGCAGCCTGCAGAACAAAAACCACAATCACAAAAAGATATATGAATGAAAAGGCAGAGGACTATGTCCCAGATGAAGGAACAACATAAAACCCCAGAGAAACAATTAAATGAAGTGGAGATAGGCAACCTTCCAGAAATAGAATTCAGAATAATCATAGTGAAGATGATCCAGGATCTTGGAAAAAGAATGGAGGCAAAGATCGAGAAGATGCAAGAAATGTTTAACAAAGACCTAGAAGAATTAAAGAACAAACAAACAGAGATGAACAACACAATAACTGAAATGAAAAATACACTAGAAGGAATCAGTAGCAGAATAACTAAAGAACAAACTGAGATGAACAATTTAATAACTGAAATGAAAACTACACTAGAAGGAATCAATAGCAGAATAACTGAGGAAGAGGAATGGATAAGTGATCTGAAGACAGAATGGTGGAAATCACTGCTGCAGAACAAAGAAAAAAGAATGAAAGGAAATGAAGACAGACTAAGAGACCTCTGGTGGGACAACATTAAACATGCCAATATTTGCATTATAGGGGTCCCAGAAGAAGAAGAGAGAGATGAAGGACCTGAGAATATATTTGAAGAGATTATAGTCAAAATTTTCCCTAACATGGGAAAAGAAATAGCCACTCAAGTCCAGGAAGCACAGAGAGTCCCAGGCAGGATAAACCCAAGGAGAAACATGATGAGACACATAGTAATCAAACTGACAAACATTAAAGACAAAGAAAAATTATCAAAAGCAACAAGGGAAAAACGACACATAACATACAAGGGAACTCCCATAAGGATAATAGCTGATTTCTCAGCAGAAACTCTGCAAGCCAGAAGAGAGTGTCATGATATATTTAAAGTGATGAAATGGAAGAACCTAAAACCAAGAATACTCTACACAGCAAGGATCTCATTCAGATTCCATGGAGAAATCAAAAGCTTTATAAACAAGCAAAAGCTAAGAGAATTCAGCACAACCAAGCCAGCTCTACAACAAATACTAAAGGAACTTCCCTAAGTGGGAAACACAATTGAAGAAAAGGAACTACAAAAACAAACCCAAAACAATTAGGAAAATGATAATAGGAACATACATATTGATAATCACCTTAAATATGAATGGATTAAACACTCCAAACAGAAGACACAGACTGGCTGAATGGATACAAAAACAAGACCCATATATATGCTGTCTACAAAAGAACCACTTCAGACCTAGGGACACATACAGTCTGAAAGTGAGGGGATAGAAAAAGATATTCCATGCAAATGGAAATCCAAAGAAAGCTGGAGTAGCAATACTCATATCATAAAACAGACTTTAAAATAAAGAATGTTACAAGAGACAGGGAAGGACACTACATAATGATCAAGGGATCAGTCCAACAAAAAGATATAACAATTGTAAATATATATGCACCCAACATAGGAGGAGCACCTCAATACATAAGGCAAATGCTAACAGCTATAAAAGAGGAAGTTGAAAGTAACACAATAACTGTGAGGGACTTTACACCTCACTTACACCAATGGAGAGATCATCCAGACAGAAAATTAATAAGGAAACACAAGCTTTAAATGATGCAATAGACCAGATAGATTTAACTGATATTTATAGGACATTTCATCCAAAAACAGAAGATCACACTTTCTTCTCAAGTGCACGTGGAACATTCTCCAGGATAGATCACATCTTGAGTCATAAATCAAACCTTAGTAAATTTAAGAATATTGAAATCGTATCAAGCATCTTTTCCAACCACAACTCTATGAGATAAATAAATTACAGGGAAAAAATGTAAAAAAACATAGACAGATGGAGGCTAAACAATACACTACTAAATAACCAAGAGATCACTGAAGAAATCAAGGAGGAAATCAAAAAGAATCTAGAGACAAATGAGAACGAAAACAAGACAATCCAAAACCTATGGGATGCAGCAAAAGCAGTTCTAAGAGGGAAGTTTGTAGCAATGCAATCCTACCTTAAGAAACAAGAAAAATCTCAAATGAACAATCTAACATTACACCTAAAGTAACTAGAGGAAGAAGAACAAACAAACCCAAAGTTAGCAGAAAGAAAGAAATCATAAAGAGCAGAGCAGAAATAAATGAAATAAAAACAAAGAGAACAATAGCAAAGATCAATAAAACTAAAAGCTGGTTCTTCAAGAAGATAAACAAAATTGATAAAACTTTAGTCAGACTCATCAAGAAAAAGAGAGAGTGGACTCATATCAAAATTAGAAATGAAAAAGGAGAAGTTACAACAGACACCACAGAAATACAAAGCATCCTAAGAGACTACTACAAGCAACTCTATGCCAAAAAAATGGACAACGTGGAAGAAATGGACCAATTCTTAGAAAGGTATAACCTTCCAAGACACAAAATCCTAGCAAACAGAATCCAACAACACATTAAGAATATCATATGCCATGATCAAGTGGGATTTATCCCAGAGTTGCAAGGATTCTTCAACATTTGCAAATCAATCAATGTGATACACCATATTAACAAACTGAAGAATAAAAACCATATGATCATCTCAATAGATGAAGAAAAAACTTTTGACAAAATTCAACACCCATTTATGATAAAAACTGTCCAGAAAGTGGGCATAGAGGGAACCCACCTCAAGATAATAAAGGCCATATATGACAAACCCCCAGCAAACATCATTCTCAATGGTGAAAAAGTGAAACCATTTCCTCTAAGATCAGAACAAGACAAGGATGTCCACTCTCACCACTATTATTCACATAGTTTTGTAAGTCCTCATTTCCTCTAAGAGCAGAACAAGACAAGGATGTCCACTCTCACCACTATTATTCACATAGTTTTGTAAGTCCTAGCTATGGCAATAAGAGAAGAAAAAGAGATGAATGTGAATTGGAAAAGAAGAAGTAAAACTGTCACTGTTTGCAGATGACATGATACATAGAAAATCCTAAATATGCCACCAGAAAACTACTAGAGCTAATCAATGAATTTGGTAAAGTTGCAGGATACAAAATTAATGCACAGAAATCTCTTGCATTCCTACACACTAATGATGAAAAATCTGAAAGAGATATTAAGGAAACACTCCCATTTACCATTGCAACAAAAAGAATAAAATACCTAGCCCACAGCCAACACTGTTCTCAAAGGTGAAAAACTGAAACCATTTCCATTAAGATCAGGACCAAGACAAGGCTGTCCACTCTCACCACTATTATTCAACACAGTTTTGGAAGTTTTAGCCACAGCAATCAGAGAAGAAAAAGAAATAAAAGGAATCCAAATTGAAAAAGAGAGTTAAAGCTGTCACTGTTTGCAGATGACATGATACATAGAAAATCCTAAATATGCCACCAGAAAACTACTAGAGCTAATCAATGAATTTGGTAAAGTTGCAGGATACAAAATTAATGCACAGAAATCTCTTGAATTCCTATACACTAATGATGAAAAATCCGAAAGAGATATTAAGGAAACACTCCCATTTACCATTGCAACAAAAAGAATAAAATACCTAGTAATAAGCCTACGTAAGGAGACAAAAGACCTGTGTGCAGAAAAGTATAAGATACTGATGAAAGAAATCAAAGATGACACAAACAGTTGGAGAGATATACCATGTTCTTGGAAGAATCAATATTGTGAAAATGACTATACTACCCAAAGCAATCTACAGATTCAGTGCAGTCCCTATCAAATTACCAATGGCATTTGTTACCGAACTAGAACAAAAAAATCTTAAAATCCGTATCGAGACACAAAAGATTCTGAATAGCCAAAGCAATCTTGAGGGAAAAAAACAGAGCTGGAGGAATCAGATTCCCTGACTTCAGAATACACTACAAAGCTACAGTAATCAAGACAATATGGTACTGGCACAAGAACAGACATATAGATCAATGGAACAGGATAGAAATCCCAGAGATAAACCCATGCACCTGTGGTCAGCTAATCTATGACAAAGGAGGCAAGGATATACAATGGAGAAAAGACAGTCTCTTCAATAAGTGGTGCTGGGAAAACTGGACAGCTACATGTAAAAGAATGAAATTAGAACATTCCCTAACACCATACACAAAAATAAACTCAAAATGGATTAAAGACCTAAATATAAGATCAGACACTATAAAACTCTTCGAGGAAAACATAGAAAGAACACTGTATGACATAAATCACAGCAAGATCCTTTTGGACCCACCTCCTAGAGAAATGGAAATAAAAGCAAAAATTAAAAAATGGGACCAAATGAAACTTAAAAGCTTTTGCACATCAAAGGAAACTAAACAAGATGAAAAGACAACCCTTAAAATGGGAGAAAATATTTGCAAACGAATCAACAGACAAATGATTAATCTCCAAAATATATAAAAGCTCATGCAGCTCAATATCAAAAAAACAACCCAATCCAAAACTGGGCAGAAGACCCAAGTAGACATTTCTCCAAAAAAGGCATACCGATGGCCAAAAGGCACATGAAAAGCTACTCAACATCACTAATTATTAGAGAAATGCAAAAAAAAACCCTCACACAAGTCCGAATGGCCATCATCAAAAAATCTAAAAGCAATAAATGCTGGAGAGGGTGTGGAGAAAATGAACTCTTGTACTGTTGGTGGGAATGTAAATTGATACAGCCACTAGGGAGAGCAGCATGGAGGTTCCTTAAAAAACTAAAAATAGAATTACCATATGACCCAGCAATCCCACTACTGGGCATATACCCAGAGAAAACCATAATTCAAAAAGACTCAGGCACCCCAATGTTCATTACAGCACTGTTTACAATAGCCAGGTCATGGAAGCAACCTAAATGTCCATCAACAGAGGAATGGCTAAAGAAGATGTAGTACCTATATACAATGGAATATTGCTCAGCCATGAAAAGCATCGAAATTTGGTCATTTGTAGAGATGTGGATGGACCTAGAGACTGTCATACAGAGTGAAGTAAGTCAGAAGGAGAAAAACAAATATCATATATTAACGCATCTATGTGGAATCTAGAAAAATGGTAAATGTGAGCCAGTTTGCAAGGCAGAAATAGAGACACAGATGTAGAGACAAACGTATGGACACCAAGGAGGGAAAGCGGGGGCAGGACTGGTGGGTGGGATGAATTGGGAGATTGGGATTGACATATATACACTAATATGTATTCAATAGATACCTAGTGAGAACTTGCTGTATAGCACAGGAAACTCCACTTCACTGTACAGTAGAAACTAACACAACATTGTAAAACAACTATACCCCAATAAAACAAAAACAAATTCATATGCAGAAATACAATATAAATATTTTTATAAATGTGCATATGTAAATATGCACAAAGATTATGCTTCAGAATGTTTGTTTTGAGAACAATAGAAAAATAATTTGTTGAAGTCTTATAAAACCTACTTTTTAATAGCCAACCATGGAAAGGTAGTGTCAGCACTCTTTAAAAGCCTAAAAATATTGCTACTGCTATTAAATACTTTCAAAAATTAAAAAAATAAAAAAGAATCCACCTGCTTATGCAGGGGACACGGGTTCGATTCCTGGTTGGGGAAGATCCCACATGCCACAGAGCAACTAAGCCCATGCGCCACAACTACTGAGCCTGCGCTCTAGAGCCCTCAAGCCACAACTACCGAAGCCCGCACGCCCTAGAGCCCGCATGCCACAACTACTGAGCCCACACACCACAACTGCTGAAGCCTACATGCCTAGAGCCTGTGCTCCACAACAAGAGAGGCCACTATAATGAGAAGCCTGTGCACTGCAACAAAGGGTAGCCCCTGCTCACTGCAACTAGAGAAAGGCCACATGCAGCAACGAAGACCCAAAGCAGCCAAAAATAAATAAAAATTAATTTTTAAAAATCAGTTTAGGGCTTCCCTGGTGGCGCAGTGGTTGCGCGTCCGCCTGCCGATGCAGGGGAACCGGGTTCGCGCCCCGGTCTGGGAGGATCCCACATGCCGCGGAGCGGCTGGGCCCGTGAGCCATGGCCGCTGGGCCTGCGCGTCTGGAGCCTGTGCTCCGCAACGGGAGAGGCCACGGCAGAGGGAGGCCCGCATACCACAAAAATAAATAAATAAATAAAATAAAAATAAAAATAAAAATCAGTCTATATAAATATAATAGGTGGGTTTTATTTCTCTAAACCGCCAGACCCCTTTGGTATTTTAACTTTACTAGGAAAACTCAGTTGAGTCCCTTAAAACAATAAAAACTCATTTATGTATGTGGACAAAGGAGACAAGGACAACTTGCCGGAGCATATAAACTAGTAGAAGACATTTGAAAAATCTAGCCTTATGAGATTATAAATATGGTATAAATAATAAATGTGCTGATTTAGTCTGATTCTGTGTTAAGAGATGCACTCTGAATTTCAAAGGCAGATGCATTTTTTTTTTAATTCAGAGAAAATGACTTAGGGATTCTTCCCAAAATTCTAAATATCAGACAAGTCCTTCCTGCCATACTGACATTTTCTATTAAAGGTGAGTATTACTGCCAAAAATTGATAAAGTAATTCCTTTTGAAGAAGCAGTGTAGGTAGGTGGTAGAGAGATTATGGGTATATATCAGGAAAACGGACATCACAATAGACAGCATAGGGCCGAGGTACGGCAACTGCATGGAATGAGATGATTCCCTATTGTGGAAAGTCTAGCTTTCCAGTAATTGAGGTTAGTGGGTGGTTCCACTATAATTGGGAAAGAACAGAAAGATTTCTCTTACTGAAAGTTGTTTCAAGGGAATTTTTTAAATACTAGATGAATATAATTTTCAACCTGTAATAACTATTTCTTTTATTGTATCTAAGGCATTATATCCTCTGGTAATTATAATTTTAAGCAAGTTAAACAGCAGTTAAAAGAGATAAGGGAGGGAGTTCCCTGGTGGCCTAGTGGTTAGGATTCTGGGCTTTCACTGCCATGGCCCGGGTTCAACCCCCAGGCAGGGAACTGAGATTCCGCAAGCCACACAGTGCGGCCAAAAAAAAAGGAACAAAGAAAGTGAGATACGATTTAAACATAATGCAAAGAAAAAATATTTCCTCCTCATCTTCAGGTTGGGAAGAAACTGAAGCAATTACCTGAAAGAGGTTGTGTATCTATAAATCAAAGGGAATTTCCTAATGGTGAAATTCAAGCTAAACCCAATTTTAGCTAAAGAGTATCTTGATTGTTATCCTAATGAGTCTCAGGTGGAGATAGTTGTTGCCAAATTCAGTAGTTCCTAGTATTTGGCTTTCTTTGTTTAAGACTTCAGAATATTTGAAATTAATAAAAGGTATTAGTACAGTATACCCCTGATGACTATTCAAGATAGAGTGTGGAAATTCACCATAAAGCTTTGCAGGCTTGGAATTAAGCCCTCAGAGTATGTTAGTGGAAAGAAGAAAAAAAGCAATTCTCTCTCTCGCCGTGTCAATGGATGATATGTTTTCCAGACTCTTCTTGTGTCCAGTACTAATGAGAGGGACCTCCACTTGAATTCCTTTGAGAGCGTACACAGTTTAAATCTGGGCTCATGTTTAAGTTGTCTGCTTTATACTTAGAGAACTAAAAGATTTACACCTTGAGGCTAGCTTTCGTCCAATTGCTTTGAAAGGAGAGCACGTTAGTGCATTGAACTCTGTGAGCAGTGTCTGATGTAATGAATGGATGATTTAACATGGGATTAACGCTCTCCTCACAAAAATACCTACAGTGTGTAGAGACCAAGTTCTCAAAACAAAGGCAGCTAGCCTCCACAGGCAACCAGACATTCTGATTGGTCAAATAAAGCCAGTGTTTATTATTTTAATTATGAAAAGGCAGATCATGGTTCTGACCAGCCTCTAGCAATAAAACAGGACCCACGGGCTTCCTTTATTAGCTGTTGATATTAATCAGACAACCTGCTTATTGCTATTCTAGTTGCTCTGGAGGGTACAGATTCAGTCCAAAGTATTAAAGACTTCAAGAAATGCAGTTGGGAAACCAGGACTATCACACAGGAAACAACAGCAAATAATATGAGGCGGTATGTTCATATAGCAAAGGCTTCTGGTTCTGTTAGAGAGAAATAAGAAGCCACGTAGAATTTTTAAAATTGAGAGCAGGAGTGGGGAGAGGAAGGTGACCTAAGTGGATCTGTGCTTTGCGATAACCTTGGAGGTAGTATGGAGGCCAGAGTGTAACAGGAGTACAGACCAGGAGCCTGGTTTGGAGGCTGTTATAAGAGTCTAGGTGATGTAAAGCAGAGGTAGTGGGAACAGAAAGAGCACAAAGGATGCACTCAAGAGACATGTCTAAGGTGGAAGGAGTAACCAAATGTTCATGGAAGAGAGGAAGAGGAAGGTTCAGGGATATCTGTGGTTTCTACTTTGAAGAAGGATGTTAACCTGAAATAGGTAGTTTTGGGAATTTTGCCATGAAACGATGATAACTTCGGTCCAAAAACAGGATGCTTTTGATGTTAGAAAACTCAGGTAAATATTGTGACTGTACGTCAGACTTCTGATAGAACTCAGGGCTCCACTGACTACAGGTGATATACATATAAAATGGAAGTTGGTGCTGCCTACAGTGTTCTCACCACTCAACACCCCTGAAAAGGGAGCTCTAACATTCACACAGACTTGATGCTAAGCTACCATTCTCATTCACTCCTCCAGTAGGATTTGATCCTATTTCTACTTTCACTACACCTGCTCACCCTTGAACCTCAGTTTAAATGATGCATCCTCACCCATCCAGGACCAGCAAGTCAAGCATATGTTCTCTGAAATCCTCTTTTATAGCTCGCTATTACTTTTCTTCATAGCACTTGTCACACTTTGTCCATCTGTTAATTTACTTATTGTCTTTCATGAGATCATAAATTCCTTTAAAGCAAAGACATGTTTCTATTTTATTCATCACTGTATTTCCAGTATGGGGCTCAGTGCCAAGGATGTGGGAAGTGCTCAATAATATACATTGAATGAATGAATGAATTCTCCATTTCAGTTCCATTGCCTTTGATGCTATGGGTACCTCATGGATGCTGTCTCCATGAGCAGAAATTTGATAGTCAGTTGTATGTGACTGGAGAGGAAGTTAAAGATAAAATCGTGATGGAAAAATATAAGTGGGTTTAATGTCTCACCAGATATAGGAGACGAAGAAGGGAGATGTCAGTGACTCAAACCTGGGTGACTGGAAGCTTTCTCTCTCTTGTCTCATGCTCTCGGGGAATGCTACATTACAGGCCAGAAAAAAGTGCTTTATTTTGGCAGTTAAGTTGGAGTTGTACTCAAATTCAAATTACAAAGTGCTGAATTGTATGATAATTTTTTTTGATTTTTTGAAGAACCACCATACTCTTTTCCACAGCAGCAGCACCATTTTGTATTACCACCAAGAGTCTACAACTATGTGAATATGCTTAAGATTACTGAACTGTGTGCTTAAAAATAGTTACAATGGTAAATTTCATGACATGTTTTTTACCAAATTTTTAAAAAATGTGAGGTGTTCATTGGGTGCCTACTGGTTGCCTCTAAGCATGTTGGCAGCATCTCAGCTGACAGATTCCTTGGATGATACTGGAACCTGTAAACCCAAGTGTTTCAGTGGAGGGCCTGGGGGGAGAAGATGGAGTGTTAGATAATAAACCCATTCTAACCTTATCGCTACCCTGCATTTTCATCCAGATGGATTAAGTATTCTCATTGTTCATAAAAGCCTGAATATCAGTTTTATACTGACTATGAAGTAGTATGAAAAAAAATTAGGAAATTTAATATATTTTATTCGGCCTTCTTTCTAGCATTTACTATTTTGTTTTCATTAAGCCACCCCAAGCTGAACTTAAGATGATTTCATTTTCTTTCATCATTTGATCTCCCCTTAAAGCCTCCTGTGCTCTAATTATTAATATTGATGGGATGTCAGTAACTCAAAATACCCAAAGGATATTGGCCTCTAACACCTGTCTCATATTTCTGTGCTCTTCTAAAAGAATCCAGAGTATTCTCTTTAACAGTTTCAAACGCTGAAGAGAACAAATTTCCTGAATATAAACATAGTCTCAACAATAAAAATATTGTATTCATTCCCTGTTGACGAAAATATATATATTTTATAGATAAAGTATATATCTTTTATTTTATGTGTATCTATAAAATGTCTCAGATGGAGAAGATTTGGAGAAGGAAGGCAGGAAGAATCTATTTGAGTCTGAGAATTAACAAAGGTAAATGTTATTTATTCCAAGAGAGAGGCCAGCGAATTGAATTCTTATCCCGCATCTTTAAAGAGGGAAAAGACAGAGCTAATATTCTACAACATGACAAGAGAGTCAGAGAAAGGCCAGTGGGGTTGCCCTCTTACTTCTGGGTTGAGATCCCCAGGTGTAGCAAAGTCATGGTGTGTGTGTGTCTGAGCAAAAGGAGACCCAGCAGAGCCTCTACTGAATTCTCTCAGTACAGAGAGGGGGAGAGGATTTCCTGCTCTGCTGGTGAAGCCTTCTCTGTGCTGAAGTCACGTTTCTTCACAGTCCTGCTATTCCCCCAGGAGGCTCAGGAGTCAGTGGGGAGGGATTTACACAGCCTTTTCCCTGACCGAGAGTATTTCTGCTGGTTTTCCATGCCATTGGTCAGAAGACCCAGTAAGAAGCACACTGCACCCTCCCCCAGGTCTCCCCCTCCTCGTTCTGAAGGCACATTCAGATACTAACCCAAGAATGCTGCAGTTGTTCAAGACTACCCAGCTTGTAATGGACAAAACATTTCTAAATCCCTTCCTGGCTCTCCACTTGCATCTCCTAGGACTCAGGGTGACCCTGCTAAAGAGAAGACCAGGAAAACGATAATTCTCAAGAGGATTCCCCAGTGAGATTTCCAATTAGCACCTACCCAATCACACAGAGAGTGTGTGAGGAAGGGTTATTACTAAACAATGACATATTCACAAATACATTTAAAACTGTGAATTCCTATGCTAAATATGAGATAGTGAAAGAAAGTTGGTACAAAGTATTCTAATCTTCCAATAACTGTAAAGCCAAATCCACAGTAAGACCATTCACAAAAGATATAATTTAGCAAAAATATAATAATAATGATCTTCAGTATTTCATAGATGTGTGTGTGTGCTGTAACTATAGTGTAGCAAGCGGTACTCTCCCTCTCTCCGCACTGTAATAAATTATGTCAGATTATGTGAATTCGGTACAAAACAAAGAGGTAGAGTACCAAAAAGATATATGACATCCAATTTTATTGAATAGACTTGTCTAAATCACTGCTATTTTAAAACAAAAATTCCTCATGCTAAATCTGAAGGTCAAAAATCTTCTGAAGGTATCAGATTTGAAATGCCATATAATAGTAAGAATAAATCACATTTCTGGAATAGACAAGCCAATATAGAATCTGTTGTGCAGGGGTGTGTGAATTTATCCAATACATAGACCTTAAAATAGGCCAGATAGTAAGTCTGGCTAATAATAATTTCAAGGTCCCTGCCTCTACAAGGTAAGGGCTGAGGTAACTGCTGATTATCCCTAGTACTTACAAAGTGATAACAGATAAGCCTAATAGGATTTGAATTTAAGTAGCTGTGATACTTTTCCCTCCTTCTTCCAGCTCTGTGAAATGGAAATTCTGTAGGCACCAATAGAAAAGGCACACTTTCAGACTTAAGGCATGCCCTGATGATCAAACACACTTACCATACAAATCCTTCCAGACCAGATCAGAGCATGAAACTATGCACCACAGTAAGCTGTCCAGAGACCTAAATAAAAATGCTGGCCACTTTGTTATAATGAGAATTTCTTAAAACAGGAATAGTAGTACTTCTGATCAATTTATTAGGAGACACACTTAACCAATGGGCCTGGAACTGCTGGCCCCATGGAATAATGATCTGATTCATGACAAAAAGCTAGAAAATTCCATGTGTTCAGTTATTAATATACAGCATTTTTGCTAAATCACTGGCACGTTATGCGTGTGCCTACACACACGTGAACCGTGTGTGTGTGTTATTTCTTTAGTGCTTACTATAGACCAGCTACATTACTAGGGACCTGGGATAAATGCTGAGAAAAAGAGACATAACCGTTGCCTCCAAGAAAATACAGTCTAGTGGAGCAGTGCTTCTCAAACTTTTAACATGCATTCAAATCACCTGGGGATCTCATTAGTATGCACTGTGTCTGGGGTAGTGCTGAGATTCTGTGTTTCTAACTACTCCCTTTTAATGCCAATGTTGCTGGCATTTGAGTAGTAAGGTACTGGAGGGCATAGATATTACATGCCACAAATAAACAATTATATGCTTACATTTGTGAAAAATGATATGAAGGAAAAAGTGCAAGGATCCATGAGATCAAATAAAGTGGGGGACCCCATATATACTTCAGGGCTTGGTGAGGGGTTGTTTAAGCCATAAGCTGAAGGAGTTTAGAATGTGGCAGACTAAGTTATTGAGACCTACTGTAGTGAATGCCACATGCACCTTTGGTGTCTTTGTGCCTGAAGATATTTTCCTGGACACCAGAGTATGCATGACCTAGCTCAGGGATTACTGGATGTGCCTAAGGCCAAATACCCTGGAGCTACCTGCTTGAGGGACAGGAGTTTGTAATTAAATACTGCAGCTTCACCACCCATTGGTGGGACACATTTAGTTGGGTTTCATAGATTCTCAGATGGTTCCCTGCAATATTGGCCCCTAGTTTCCCATAGCTATAACTCATATTAACTTCCCTGTCTCATTCCTTGCCAATGACTTCTGCCTCTCCTCCAAATATATTAGTAGCTCCCAAATCCTTGTCTCCGGGCTTGCTTTTGAGGGAACCCAAATTAAGAAATCAACCCTTTCAAAGAAGACAACAAACAGTGATGAAATATACATGCACTCATCTATATCTATATGTGTACACGTACACACACACACACACACACACACACACACACAACTAGGTTGAAGTCTAAGGGGGACGAAAGAACACAGAAACCTAAAATGAGCACTGAGACTACTTACTTTTGAGCTTGGATATTTGCCACCAATCCTGTTGATCTTGAACTTTTGTTTTTATAGCCTCATGGGAAGAGAAGAACAAATGTCTAAACCTGACCCCACCCCAGGAAACCTCCTACCAATCAGCTGAGCTACATCCTCAATGTCAGGGTAAACCAGAAGTAAAACTATCTCTCCTAATCTCAGAGAACTGCAACAGATGTTACCTTGGGATTGAACAGAGCAGGGAGGAAATACCCTAAAGAAGTTGTAACCATAAGCTGGCCCTATTTCCTGACTCAGATGGTGGCTTCATGGTTATTTGTAAAACTGTACATAAGTATTTATGTACACTTCTATACGTACATTTTACTCCACAATTTTTAAAGATGTAATTTTTAAAAAATCTAACAGACAACAGAGGAATGATTTCAGTAAAGGGAAATCGTGTAAGAATTATGAGATGTTTTGGAGGAACAGAGAACAGTCCATTGTGGCTGGACCATAATCAACAAGGGAAAGAATCGTGGTGGATTCAATCATACATTCATTTACTCACTTGTGACAAGCACTACCTTATGGAGCTTACATTGAGTGAGAGACAGGCAAGACCATCAAATAAATGAGCATGATAATTGCTATGAAGAAAAAAAAAACACGTTGGTATCGTAGAAAGAGAATGGGGCTAGAGAGTTATTGGTGGGGAAATGGAGATTGGGTTGCCTTAAAGATCTCACTTAGGTGCTGGCAACTGAACTGAGACCAGAGAGACAAGAGGATAAACTAGGAAGAGGCATAGGAGCCAATACTTTGTAGTTCTCGGTAAGGATTTGAGCTTTATTTTAGGAGCAACGGAGGTATATGCAGAAGAGAGACATAATCAGACTAAGGTTCTTGAAGATCTTCCTGATGAGTCTATGAGGAATTGATTCCATGGGATCCAGAATGATGCAGGCAGAACAGTGAGAAGACATTTGACAGGCGCCGACTAGATGATCAAAGTGAAACATAAAACTACATCTATTCAAAGTATACTTTAGACTTAGAATTGAATATTCCTTACATATAACTCTGATAGAGACTCTGCCCCCAGAAGAAAGTCACTAATCACTGGGTCCTATCTTTTTGGCTACAATGATTGAGCAAATGACTGGCATATTACTGAAGCTTGATCAATCAGAATCTTTTCTTGGGGTTTTGCTCTGGAGCTAGAGGAGAAGGCTCTCCTTTAGTAGAATGTTATAAGGGTGTAACATGAGAACTGCCAGTGGTCTTGTTCAGATCCTTTGAAGAAAGACAGAAGGAAGCAGGAGAGGATGCAGCCATGAAGAGAGAAGAGAAAGGGAGAGAGATTAAGACAAATCCTGATGTGATTGAATCTCCTGGCTGCTGTGGTTTTGGCAGTATTCTATTGAAATATTGGAACTACTCCAGGATTTTCCCAGTTACGAATCATATAATTCCCTTTTGCATTTAGCTAATTTGACTTGGATTTCTGTCAATTACAATTAAAAACAAAAACCCTGACCCATATAAGAGGTGAGGAAGGTGGTGATGAGTATCTTAGGGGCTAGATGTACCATTTACTGAAATGATGAAGGCAGGTTGAGAACCTGGCTCAGGAGGCAGGAACCAAAGTTCTGTTTAGGAAATGGGAATTTGAAATACCTATGAGATATCAAATATTAAGTACATGGTGGATATATGAATTTAGAGCTTAGCTAAGAATGGAGTGTGGATACGTTTGGGCATCACTGGCATACAGATGATATCCGAAACCATAGGATGAGATGGGATGAGATTACATGAGAGAGAGAATCCAGTAGAAAGAGAAAAGGGCCCAGGAGTAGGACCTGAAAAACTCCAAATTCTATGGACCTGGTCAGATAGATATCAAACTTTAACTAAAGAAAAGGTCTGTGACTCATGCACCATTCCCCCACCTCCATACAACTGTAGTTAAGTTAGTTTGCTGGATGATGTTAGCTAACCCTACAAGTTTCACCTTATTGTGATCGGTCAAAAAAAAAAAAAGTCTAGGTGAGAGGTGTGAGTGTGTGTGTGTGCATGTGTGTGTGTAACTTTAAAGTAGTAAGGCTGATTTTCAAGTGTAGTTCATAAACTGGCTCTGTAGGCAATTTTGAAAAAATATCTGAGTAGTAAAATAAATATTTATACTTTAGAACTTGGTAGGCATTTGGATTATAACAAGCCTTTTGTGTGCATGAGTCATTCTTCCATTATTTCTTGATTATAAACTTGGCAATGGTCACATGTCCTAATTCTGTAATGGCCACCAGAGAATAATTTTCTATATTACCTCCATGGCCCATGGAACATAATCAGCACTGCCTCTGTCTAGAGAGCAGTTTAAATGAAGGAGCTGAAAATTTAATGTTTTTTAAAGTTTCTTGTTTCTGTACTAAACCAAAAGAGTACCTGTCATTGTGACATACATTTCTGAAATGATTGACTGTATATAAATGTATGCAGATGACTTAAAGACAATGCCACCTAAAAGAAGTCTTTCCCTATTCAGGTGTATATGAATTTGTTAGGTTATGAGTCTATATGATCTGTTGGGTTAAGGGTCAAATCATATATCCTGATTAGAACATGTACATAATGATGATTAGAAGTTGTGTTTTCAGAAAATAAAATTACCAAATTTTATCATTCGTTAAGCACTTTGTGGACACTTGAGACTTAGAATTTAAAATTTACTCAGTTAAAAATATAAAGATATTGATCATTGATCATTTTGTTAAGGTCCAATATAGTTCTAAAAGGCAAAGAATCTTCACAATTCTTGGTCTCTAGCTTAGATTAGCTTCTGAACGCCATGTTCTCCTGATGGAATGTTGTCTCCTTTTCAATTTTCTCTGAAATATTTTTATATATCTTTGGTGAACTCAGAAATATGCTAAGACCCAGATGTTGTTTTTTTCAGCAATAACAGAATTTATTCAGTGAGGATCGACAACTTTATAAATTTATGAGATTACTTGGGATGTGATTAGTGAAATTCTATCTTTCTCCATATTTGTTTCTGACATTTTAAAATTAATAATCAAATGAAAATGTGAACTAAACTTATTTTCCTTATATATTCTCTCTAGTTCTTTGGATGGGATGACCTTGTATAAATGAACAAATACATACCATACATGATTCTTAATAATAATACACAGATTATCTGAAAAGTCTAGAAACATAGGGAAATATTTTATTTATTATGCTTTTTCAGATTAACAATTGGCTTAAATTTCAAAATGTGTTACCTGCAAAAGAATCTGGGGATCAAAGGGAAATATACTGACAATATTTTTTTAAAATATAGCTAGCATCTTAATTTTGTTTATATTTTACATTTTGAAACTCAGCTGCTCAGAGTCAGATTAATTGTAATTTTTGATTCATGTCATTCTCTCATCATATGTCTAGATAAAGCCACTTTTCTTTATTTTGTTAATTATGTAATTATTGATTTTTAAATAATTTTTTATTATTTATTTTTAAATAATTATTTTTAATAATAATTATTGATTTTTAATAGTGGCACCTACAAAGCCACTATCCAAAACAAAAGCTAGGACCCTCACAAGAGCCCACATCAAATACTATTTCTCCTACTCGTCCATCCTCCTCCTCCTCCCACCCACCCAAAGGATCCATTATCACTCATTGTTCCTTTTCTCTCACTGTAGTAACATTTTTTCCTAAAAAAGACACAAATATATATTTAATAGTTTTGTTAATTTTACAAAAAGAATATCAGAATCTGTATAATTTTTTGCAACTTTTGTCACTTAACATTGTATTGATAAGATTAATTCATATTGCTACTTGCAGCTATATATACCATTCATTTTGATTGCTGTATAATATTCATTGAGTGAATGTACCACAGGTTATTTATCTAGCATCTGTTGCTGGACCTTTGGATTCAGTCTGTTTTTTAATATGAACAGTGCTGCTATAACATCCTTTTATATATCTTCTCTTGTCTGTAAGTTTCTCTTGAGTATATACCTGGGCATGAAGGTCATAATGGAGTAAAGAGTATGTAAGTGTTCAATTTTAGGAAAAAATAGCAAGGTTTTCCAAAGTTGTTACTCTCATCTGTAACATATAAAAGAGACTGTGGATCCACAGCATTGTCAGCATTTCAGATATTTGGAATCCAGTGGAGATAAAATGGTATCCTATTATGATCATAATAGCATTATTTTAAAATAAAAACATTCTGGGGATAAGGTTTACTTTTGAGGTGATCAGAATGTTTTAGAACTAATAGAAGTGATGATTGCCTGACATTGAGAATGTATCAATACTAAATACCACTGAATTGTACACTTAAAATGGTTAATTTTATGTTATGTCAATTTTACCTCCATTGGAGGAAAAAAAAAAGGAACACAGGCTCTGGGTTCAGATGCCTAGCTTCATCCTTGCTCATTTGACTATAGGCCAACTACATACATGATCCCTAGATTTCAGTTTTCTTATCTGATAAATAGGTACATAAGTAACACTAACATCCAATGGCAGCCATGAGCACTAAACCCACAACTGCCAGAATAAATATTCAATCAAGTGATCTGTTAATAAAAATAATAATAAAGAGTAATAAAAACAAAAACATTCCTTCATTTCTAGTTTTCTCAGGTATACTATACATTTCAAAATATGTTAGTGGTATATAAGTCAATACAAAGTAATAATTACAAAATGATCTATGTGTTACTTTGAGCTAATTTTTTTTCTACCTCTTCTCTCACATCACTACAGGCATGGCCAGGACTGTAATATGCAGTCATTATAGCCACTGTGTTCTCTTCTAATATCCTACCTTCCTATAGGCAGAATGCCAGGAGGGGAGATCGTGTATTTAAGTTTTTCAAGCATTCATTCTTTCTTACTCTAGAAACCTCATCTCAAGTGATTTTTAAAATATCTAAGAGGTTTCCACTGACTGCTTAGATTTGTAGAAGGTTTTATTTTATTAAAATATACAGTACTGCATAGACACATTTAACACGTAGTCATTAGATTGCAAAGGTATATAGAGCTGGCCCAAGTAATTAGGTATTTTTAAAATCCATTTAGATTTCTAGATTTTCATGTTCCTTTTTCATAAGTCATTAACTTAATTTAAATGCAGAGTCATGTTTAAGGTGATTCTCTGGCATATGTAATGAAGGACTAATGAATGTCGTTTAAATTGGGAAACAGCAAGGGTGTAGGAGAGAAATCCTGCTGCAGAACTCCACAGTCAGCGAAAGCAGGGTAAGTGTGATGATGATTCCTGGTGTTTACTATCATCTGTTAAAATACATGGAATTTCCAACAGGAAAAGAAGAGCGAGAGTAGTGGTGAAAATGAGGTAGGAGTGTACAGATGTGATCCTGAAACCTTCCTTCCTCACTAACCTGAACAGTCCAATCCATACAAGGGAGTTTAAAAGCGTGGTAGGCATTACCCATGGAGTGGCAACTTTCATTCTGATTACAGATATTTAAAAGCATTTAAAAGCATCATGCATCACTAAGAGGGCTTAGCTGAAACTTTATGTATTTCTGATTGCAACTTATTTGGTCACTGTGAGCCAAGGTAGATAATAATTTTCTAAAATGATGCATATTGTCTAAATTGCTAACAAGAAAATCCTTTCATAGACAGTGCAGTGTTTAACTTTCCTTCCTTTATTCACCTTTAATTCCTCATTGCTTCCAACTGAGTTGAAGTGTTTGTATTAAAACAAAACACCCACTGAAACTGAAGAAATTGACTCACCTGTTTTTTAAGTTGCAGGGTATTTTTTTATGGTATACAATACGCAGTATAATGTAATAAATATTTTAATTTCTTAAGGATATTGAACTCTTGTGTCCCTTAGAGGGGACTTACAACTTACTGCTACAAATATTGGCACTTAATCATAGAAGAAAATGACATTAAAATAGTTCAAGGATAAAATCACACATGGGGTGCTTATTCTCAAACAGGCCATGATCGCATTTATATATGACCTATAAGCTTGAAGAAGTTATGAATCAATATAGTGGTAAGGAAACCTAACGTAACAGTTAAGATCTGTGGCCATTATTTTTCATTTAGGCCTAGAAATACATTTCCTTTCCTGAATGAACCAATAAGGCCATTTCAAAGAGAAAGAAATGGAAGCGAAAAACAAACGTGTTAAGGCGAGCATTGGCCTCAGAAGCAGGCTCTCCCTTTTAAGATACCAGAAAGGAACTGTAAGTTCTTTGACCAGCAATTAGCACGCCTGGCTCTCCTTCCACAGCACAGAGGAGCAGAGCCCGGAAGAAGCTGGTGGTTATGTCGTGCTGCCTCTGGTGGCAAAGGGAGATGCTTCTACTTCTCACAAGGTTGTTCCTCACCCCCACCCCCCCGACAGTCGCGGGACTGGCGAAGGCTGGAGGCTTCTACACATTGCTGTGAGGCCAACTCCACCGCTTCGGACGGAGCACAGTGGGCGCGCGTGGGCGCTCAGCAAGTTCCTTTTCTCCAGCCCTTCCTGCCAGTGTTCACCAAAGTGCTTTGGGATCTGAGGTTGTGAAACTCCCTGAGCAGGGAAAACGATACACTTCTTCCCAGTGGCGGTTTTTCTTTCTTTTTCTCCTGCCCTAAACAGGGTGTTTGACCTTCTGGGCGACTGCGTTCCCTGTGCCCTGGCGCCAGCTGTGTTCCTGACCGCACGGCTGCACGGGGCCTGGCAGAGCTCCGGACACATTTCCTTTTGAGGCCTAAGGGAGGGAAGCTGTTTGCTGCCAGGACCCTGACGGGAATTCTTGGAGATTGAGGGGACGGGCGCGGGGGAGTGGGGGACGGGTGGGGGGGCGGGGAGCCAGCTGTGGGGGGCGGTGACCGCGCTCCTGGGACAGCTCCACGCCCTCGGGCGGGTCAGATCCAAGCTGGGAGCAGCCTTGGGCGCTGGGCCTCCAAGATGAGGCCGGCGCTCGCCCTGTGCCTTCTCTGGCAGGCGTTCTGGCCCCGGCCCGGCAGTGGAGAGCACCCCACCGCCGACCGCGCGGGCTGCTCGGCTTCGGGGGCCTGCTACAGCCTGCACCACGCTACCTTCAAGCGGCAGGAGGCCGAGGAGGCCTGCAGCCTGCGCGGCGGGGCGCTCAGCACGGTGCGCGGGGACGCCGAGCTCCGCGCGGTGGTCGCGCTTCTGCGGGCGGGCCCGGGGCCCGGAGGGGGCTCCAAAGACCTTCTCTTCTGGGTGGCGCTGGAGCGCAGGAGATCCAACTGCACCCTGGAGAATGAGCCGTTGCGGGGTTTCTCCTGGTTGTCCCCCGACGTCGGCGGGTCAGAAAGCGACACGCTGCAGTGGGTGGAGGAGCCCCAACGCTCCTGCACCGCTCGGAGCTGCGCTGGACTCCAGGCCACCCGGGGAATCGAGCCCGCAGGCTGGAAGGAGATACGATGCCACCAGCGCGCCAACGGCTATCTGTGCAAGTACCAGTTCGAGGGCTTGTGCCCCGCACCGCGCCCGGGGGCCGCTTCTGAATTGAGCTACCGCGCGCCTTTCCAGCTGTACAGCGCGGCGCTGGACTTCAGTCCCCCCGGGACCGAGGTGAGTGCGCTCTGCCCCGGGCAGCTCTCCATCACGGCCACCTGCACCTCGGACGAGGTCGGCACGCGCTGGGACGGGATACCCTCCGGGGCTGTGCTCTGTCCCTGTCCCGGAAGGTACCTCCGTGCTGGCAAATGCGTGGAGCTCCCTGACTGCCTAGACGACCTGGGAGGCTTTGCTTGCGAGTGTGCTGCGGGCTTCGTGCTAGGGAAAGACGGACGCTCTTGTGTAACCAATGGGGAAGGAGAGCCGGCCCCTGGGGGGACCAAGGTACCCACCTGGCACCCGCCAGCCCCTGCATCCAGCCCGGTGCCGAAGGGAACGTGGTCACCCAGTGTCCGGGAGAAACCAGGAGAGATACCCCATGCCCCTGGACAAGGCAGTTCAGCAACATCTATTCCCGAGATTCCTCGGTGGGGAGCACAGGGCACGATATCTACTCTTCAAATGTCCCCTCAAACAGAGGCAAAGGCCGACATCAACTCTTCAGGAAGCGTGATTCCCAAGTTTAATTCCACGTCTTCCTCTGACAATCCCCAGGCTTTCGATTCTTCCACCGTGGTCTTCATACTTGTGAGCATAGCGGTAGTAGTGTTGGTGATATTGACTGTGACAGTGCTGGGGCTCTTCAAACTCTGCTTCCACAAGAGCCCTTCCCCTCGGCCAAGAAAGGGGCCTTTGGCTTCCCCGGGCATGGAGAGTGATGCTGAGGCCGCTGCTCTGAGCTCCAGTTCTACACATTGCACAGACAATGGGGTGAAGGTCGGGGACTGTGGTCTGCGGGACAGAGTAGAGGGGGCCTCGTTGACGGGGTCCTCTCTTGGCTCTGGTGACACATAGGGAAACGGGGCAGTGAGCACTTGTTGCGAGCAGTTTTTCCCTTTCAGTGGAAAGGGAAAAGGAAAAGAGGAACTTACTTGTGGGACTGACAATTCCTAAAGCAATTCCCCTTCCCCTAAATTCCCTCTACTCCACTGAGGAGCCACATCTGAACTGGACACTCCTTCCCTGAAGATGGAGGAAGTGGAAGTGCCTAAGGGTGGTAGTGCGGGGCCTGGATCCTACTGGGGAGAGGTATTTTCTTGTGTTTATTCTGGAGAATTTGGAGAGGTGATTGAACTTTTCAGGACATTGGAAGCAAATAGAGGATTTTTTTTCAATTTTATTTTTTACCAAATGGAAAGAAAAACTTCTGTCTACATTGTTCAGGATGGGAGTATATTGGTTTGAAATTCCCAGGCAAAAAATAAAGGATTGTTGATAACCCAGACTCAGATATCATTGGTTTCCTGGAGGAGTAATTATTCAGGAAGAACTGCCGAGGGGCATGTTGGGAATAGGAACAAGGAACACCTCCTGCTTTTAGGTGGAGCAGGAAAGTCCTTGGAATGAGGAGTAGATCTTTAAGAACGTTTTCCTTGGTTCTTTTATACCTTACTTTCAGAGTCATTGTTACTTGTGTGCCCTGCTATAAATCCAAACTGTAGTGTTGCCAGAGTTGCTGGCTCTAGAAGCAAATTATAGTTGACCACCAATTCAAGTGTTTACTGCGTGTCCTTGCTTAAGGAAACAAATGATTTGTGTTTTCCTCTTCCAGTGTTTCTGCTCTCCAGTGTAATGACCTCCCCAACCATATAGCCCTCTCCTAAACATCAGGATGTTGATCCTCACTTCCAATTATGGTGATGTTAATTTTCAGTTAAAACATTAATGCTAAGTACTGATTTGAAATCTTCTGGGTACATTAAAGCAAAAGTAAGCTGGATTTCCTCCAAAGTTGCTAGGTTCTTGTGCACTGTTTAACCCATGGAAAAATTTGAATTCCAAACGATTTCCTTCCCCCGCTCCACCCTTAATAAAAATGTGTGCAGTGACCATACCTGCCCATCCTGGAATAATGACCAGTTCACAAGGTTCTACATGGCAAAGGCATTAGGTAAACAGGAATTAATAGTATAAGAAATAAGTGGAAAATACAAATATCTATCATCCCGTTATGACTTGGGGTATTAGAAAGTTATCTAAATGAAGCATTCTTCTAAAAAACAATTAAGACATAATAATAATCACTTTCTAGTGGGACTGAGACCCCCTAGAAAATATCCCATTTCTATTAATATGCTAACACTTTAAAACTAAACGCTTGGGGGTTGGTGCATGGATAGAGATAGAGAAACAAGCTGAGTAACCAGGAAGATTGGAAACAGGAAGAAGTTTACACTATTATTTTCATAAAATCATTTTGATGTTCTCGGGTATATAATGTATTTTATATATATATAATATAGGGTATTGTAACATTAGAGGAATAAAGTAATAGGCGATTTGCTTCATATACTAAATATATGTCTAAATAGTTAAATTTAAATAAAATCACAAGTGAATTAGAATTAACAACATTCAAAGGAATTTTATGTAAAGTCATTTCGCAAACAAAACTAAAATCAGGTAAGTAAATGGCTTAGCCAGCGTCCCCAGCTTGTGAGAGTATGTCTCAGTCCACCTCAGTTATGGTGTTAATCTTTGCTGTTTACCACATGACCTCTCCATAGAAAAGGTAATTATTTGAATAGAATATATGGTACTTTCTTTTGTAAGTTGAAAAATCGCCTATCTGTAATTGAACTGAACTGTAAATTATCTATATCTAGAATTATCCAGAGGTATTTATATTTATCTCTGTGTATGTGTGTACACATACTTTGTCTTAAGGTAGGGTGCCCTTGTATCATTGTTACAGTACAATAGAGCAGAGGTCCCCAACCCCTGGGCCATGGACCGCTACCAGTCCATGGCCTGTTAGGAACTGGGCCACACAGCAGGAGGTGAGTGGCGGGGAAGCGAGTGAAGCTTCATCTGTATTTACAGCCACTCCCCATCGCTGGCATTACTGCCTGAGCTCCTCCTTCTGTCAGATCAGCGGCAGCATTAGATTCTCATAGGAGCTCAAACCCTACTGTGAACTGCGCATGCGAGGGATCTAGGCTGCGCGTTCCTTATGAGAATCTAATGCCTGATGATCTGAGGTGGAGCTGAGGCAGTGATGCTAGTGCTGGGGAGCGGCTGCAAATACAGATTATCACTAGCAGAGAGGTTTGACTGCACTGAGACCATAATAAATCAGTTGCTTGCAGACTCACATCAAAACCCTATTAGTGAGTGGCAAGTGAAAACAAGCTCAGGGCTCACACTGATTCTGCACTATGGTGAGTTGTATAGTTATTTCATTATGTATTACAATATAATAATAATAGAAATAAAGTGCACAATAAATGTAATGGGCTTGAATCATCCTGAAGCCATCTCCCCACCCCCCGTCCATGGAAAAATTGTCTTCCATGAAACCAGTCACTGGTGCCAAAAAGGTTGGGGACGGCTGCAATAGAGCATGCACCATTAACTTATTGTGCAACATGCCACTGGTGGCATTACAAATCTTGGGGTCCAAATGCCCTAGTGAAGAACAAATAGGTGTCAGCTCAATTACTTAACTACTCTTCCCTGTTATTTCCCCATGTAAGTAGATCAGGAAAGAATTACAGAAAACTATATGTTTTCACATCTGACTTCTTGACAGATAGTAATTGCAGACCAAGCTCTGTATAATTTCCTTTGATTTCTGGCTGTGACGTTTTTCATAAAATTTTGAATCCATGGCAGAATCAGGCCAGCAAACCATGATCTCTTAAGAGCTACCAGGTCAGTGTTCTTCCTCTGAATACTTCTCTACTATCGCTTCTTCATTATTTCTCCAACCTCTTTGAGGTTTATCCCTTTCTTACTTAAAACCCTTTGCCCCTGCACTCATCTCATAGCTGCCTGTTCAGTCATTTCCTTAAAAGGAAAACTTGGAACTTAAGTTACAGTCTTTCTCTCTAGCCTAAGTCCTGCTATCATCTTACACAATCTCCAGGTCCTCCTGTATGACTCTTCCAATGCCTGTGCATTGCAGTTCCTTGACTTCCTCACTTCTAATGAGCTCCACTGTATTTCAGCCTCCACCTTAGCCTTTCAGATGTTTCTAAAACTGCTCTACATCTGAAATCACAAATTCAGACATTTGTGTCTGTGCACGCACTTATTAAGAGATCTACTAAAACAGTCTTTAGAGATTGGGTTTTGAAATCTCTATAGATATGTTTTAACTTCAACCAGGTAATTCTGATATTAAATAAAGTTTAAAAACCACTCTATGCAATTGTATGTATATACCTCAATACAAAAATTTAATATTCTCTTCTCTCCATTCCCACTATCTGGCAGTGTCTGGAGCATAGTGGGTGCTTAATCAATGAGCAGAAGTACAGTTTTTTTTATTTCATCAAGTCTCAAAGGGATATTGAAGTGTCCTGTTATAGCCATGTCCTCTTGACCGTTTTGCTATAGTCTTGTTCTTCCACTTCTATGACACTTTTGCTTAAGCTCATCCAGAGTAGGATGAAGAAGAACAACTGTAAAGCTATGAAAAATGGTGAGGGGAGAGGTGATAAGAGCATGTCCCTCATTTAAAAGCATATTGTAGTGGTTAAGCCCCTTCTGGTGGGAGAAATACTGAGCTATTAACAGAAATTTTCTCTTTACTACCTATTTCCCTAGAGGACCCCTTCTAGGACCCCCCTTTTATTGGGTCAATGATATTTATATCACTAAAAGAGGCTGTTAGTTTAAGAGCAAAATGTCAAATCATTGCTTTTGAATTTCAAAATAGGTTTTTGACATTCGTATCAGAGAGAAGATCTTGAAAGCCAAGGCCTATTTTTCTGTTTCTGTTTTTTTATTTGTTTGTCTTCATAAAATAAAATGCAGCTACAGAGAGTTACACAAAACAAACATATAGCTTGGTGAATTATTATAAGGGGAACACCCTGTAACCATCAGACCCCCAGGGTCAAGAACAGAACTTTGCCAGCCACCCCAGGAGCCTTTCCCTGTGTCCCGTCCCAATCATGGCCCCTTCCTCAATTCAAAAGTAGCCTCTATTTTGATATTTGTAGAAATAATTTTCTTACATTTGTATGGTTGTATCATGCAGGTGTGCATCCTTTGACATTGTATTTTAATCTTGCACAATTTATCTTTTCTTTTTATTTTAATGTTTTTAGTTTAAGAGTTTCCATTCTGAAATCATTTCAGACTTACAAAATTGTTACAAAAATAGAACAATTCCTAAATACCCTTTACCACGATTCCACAAATGTTAACATCTTACATAGCTACCATATTATTATCAAAACCAGGAAATTACCATTGATATAATGCTATTACATATATATATAAAACCTACATATATATGATATATATCTTGAAAATCACTTCATATCATTAGTTCATATAGATCTTCCTTACTCCTTGTTACAGCTGCACGGTATTCCATTAGGGGGGATGTACCATGTTGTAGGCACATCCTATGTATTTTTAAAAAAATTTTATTGGAATATAGTTGATTTACAACACTGTTATTTTCAGGTGTACAGCAAAATGAATCAGTTATACATATACATATATCCGTTCTTTTTAAGACTCTTTTCCAATATGGATTATTACAGAGTACTGAGTAGCGTTCCCTGTGCTATAGAATAGGTCCTCATTAGTTATCTATTTTATATATAGTAGTGTGTATCTGTCAATCCCAATCTCCTAATTTATCCCTCCCCCCCTCCCCCTGGTAAACATAAGTTTGTTTTCTACATCTGTAACTCTATTTCTGTTAGATTATCATACTAAGTGAAGTAAGTCAGACAGAGAAAGACAAATACCATATGATATCACTTATATGTGGAATGCTATGTATTTTTTAACTTTATATTTTGAAGTATCTTTTGATCTATAGATATGCTCCCCTTCCATCCCATTCCTTCTTATAATTTTCATATTGAATAATTTGGGGTGTTTGACCTATAAAGATTGCCACAGTCTACTGATTTCATACTCATGATGCAGTTTGACATTTTCCTCTGTCTCCTGTATTTCCTGAAAATTGGTACTTAGATTCAGAGGCTTGAACAGCCTTATCATACCTTTGACAAGACTATAGGTTGCGGTATGTTTTTTTAACGAGAGCACATAATGACTGTTTTTTACTATTAGCAGCCGTTGATGCTTAGATACATTAATTCATTGGGATTACAAAGTGGTGCTATTTTTTTTCATGAATTATCTGGGCAATTTTATAAGGAGACACTTTCCTTCATTTACTAGTTGGTTATCAAATTATACATTTCATATGTAAGAAAGGCAGGATAAATACTTATTTCTTATATTTATCAATTTTTAGATAATTAATTTTCCCTATAATCCTCAAAAGATTATCAATTATATTTTTTACTATTAATATAAATTACAGGATTAGACATATTTGATGGGTTCCAATCAATTGCCATTCATATCTTTATTGAAGCTTAAAGTATCCTATCTTTGGCCAGCGAGAGCTTCCTAAGTTGACTCCTGAGTCCTTGTGACATGATTCTAGTGTCCTTTGATGATTTCCTTGCCATCTGGTATTACAAGACTTTCCAGGCTCATTATATATCTTTCCTGCCTCAGATCTGGAATTAGTCATTTCTCCAGGGATTCCTGGTTTCTCTTAATGGAAGATGATATTTCAAGACTGCAATCTGGGCTCTAAGGATTCCACTGCTATAGAATTGGTCATTGTTTCTAGGCCTTCTCAGAGGAAAGATCTAGAAAGTATAATGATTCCTGAAATAAGATAGAATTCTACCAGCAAGAGACAGAAAAAATATGTAGAAGTGAAACAGAGGTATACAGGTAAGTGTCCCTAAGTGGGCATTTGCTCACCTTCTCACTGGACATAAGCACTGGGGGTGGGGGATATGGTGATAGAAACTGGACAGATTGGGGGATAATGAGTATGAAGTGAATTGATAACTTACTTCCTAGGGCATGGCCCAGGGAAACTGAAAACCTCTTATAGACACCACAGTCAAACTTGGTGCTAATGCTGTAGAGCAGCAATGTGTTAAGGGAGGCATCTAGGTGGATAGACCTGAGGGATGCATTATAGAATGGTGTGAGAGAGAAGCTAAGATTTCTTTTGTCTGAGAGTGGGGCTGTGGATCTTGTGAAACCTTAGGGTTGGAGCAATCATGATACTGAATAACCTGAATAGACCCAACACACAAAAATCAAAGGGGAACTTGTACCTTACGTCCACAGATGCAGATATCCAAAAAGCACTGGAGATTGTATGTCCCACTGTAAACCAGGCTGGACAGATCTCGTGACCATAGGACTAAGCATCCATCCCCCAATTCCAGAGCAATATGTATACTTCCTAGAACTTAGGTTATCCCCATGGATACGTGAAGAAATGAGAGGAGAGAATCCTAGCATGACCAGTTAACCAGGAAACACTAATAAAAATCATAAATAACTGAATTTACCTTAATGGAGCAAGATTAAGTTCCCTGTCATCAACAGAAATGGAGCTCAAGAACTGAGTTCTGCCACTGAGAAATAAAGAAATTTCTATTTGTATGTACATTTTATTAGCTGTTTTCTTAGAAAAAAAATTGTACATGCTTTTAGCTTTTTAAAATAGAGGTACTGTTAACTGCCTCATAAAACTTATGAGAAAATGAATATAGAGATGTATTACAGTGACCTGGAGTAGAGTAAGCACTCACCAAACGACATAGTGGCAGGCTGAGGAGAGAAGCTATGAAACACCCTCATCATGATATTTATAAACCACTCAGACCACACCTATTCAGGGCTTTAGGAAGTCTTACTTATGTCGTTATAAACTAGCAAACGTAATTCAAGAGTGCTGAGAACCAGAAAACGAGCCTACTGGTCTCTAACTCTGAAAAAAAAAAGGCACTTCAATATGTCCAAGGATAGCAAATGACGTGCCTAAGATAAACATATTTTTGTTCATTTTGCCAAGTCTGCTAACTTGTTACATGATATGAGGATATGATGGGAGCTAGTAGTAATCCTCATAATTTTAAAAATGATCCGTTTCCAATTCTCACATTTCTCTCTTTCGAATGGCAGAGGTGGGAGCATGGAGTATCAGCCAATGGCTGCTGGATGGGCAGATACTTAAAGTGACCAGAAATCCTCTTTCTGAAAGCCTTGGGTAGGAACATGTCCTTTAAATGAGCCACCTCAGTAGGTAGGTTTTCCTAGAATTATAGCGTCTCAGGAGGCAGTGATTATAGTTTAGCGCCCGGATGAGACCCAGATGGCCTGACTGTCTAGTGCTGGGATTGTGGGCCCATCAACAGTGTCCAGAGTGTCTGTTTGGCCGACCCCATTATTACCAGGGCACTGTGCTGGGTTTAAAGTATTTTCTTTCCTTCTACTCCCCTCATCAACATGTATAGAAAGCTCTTAAAAATGATAAAGCATAAACAAACTCCTTTACATTATTTTTGCAAGAAAGTCGAATATAAATTGAGAACAAAACAAAATAATTCCAGATTTCTCTGATATGTTGTAATATCCACATAGTAATACTTTTTTTATAGACCTATAATTTCCACACAGCAACTTTTTGTAGCAAAAAATATTTTTACATGTACTATCATGTTTTATTTATTCTCACATAATCCCTGTAGAAATGGGGAGGGATAGATGAGTAGAAATCTGCAGTGTCTGTGACAATTCTTCCTAAGCTGAGACTTGACAAAGTATTGCAACTGTTATCATATAGCAGATCTGCCAGGTTTTTCATTTTAACAAGATCCTCTTGCTTGAAAAAGCAAGAAGTTAAGGAGTTTTGTATGGATTAAAATTTCTATGTTCCTAAGGCTGAGCCACATCTGACTGAGCTTTTCAGGTTTATGTGAAAGCCAAGTCAGGATTAAAACTTCTTTTTCACGCTTCTCCTGTATTTGGCAGGTGACTCGAGAGTCATGGACCAATGCTGGGAAATCCTTGCTCTCAGATGTTATAGTCTGGACATTCCTCTCAATCTTTTGAGACTGTCTCATTTTCCTCTCTGCACTGGTCTTCCCTTTAGATTATTCATCCATTAAGCCCACCCCATCCTAAATCACTACCACAAACAGAAGGCTTATCACTCTGCTTTTCCCTTTTACTCTTCATCTCTCTCCTCCTGGTGAGTTACCCCAGCCTGTTATCAACTTTCCCTTCCTAATGCTCCACTGCATCATTCAACTCTGTAGCTCAAAAGGATCCCAGGCTTCCCCGTTGAAGTCCAAGCTCCTGAACCTCACCCAGGGCCCTCCAAGACCTTACTTATCAGGTTGTCTCATGTTGTACCCTGGGCTTTCGCCAAACTGAATTACTCAGTGTTGCTTTATTACAGCTCCGTAATTTTAACACGAATTTCTTCTATCAATACCTGGCACGCCAACCATTACCAGCTGGCATGCTGAAATGTGTCCATACTACAAATCCCAGTTTAAATGCTACCTCCTCCAAGATATTTTCTCCAGTCACCTCAGACTCAAACCAATTCTCTGAAATCTCTCATCACTTTATTTGAATCACTCTTATTATAGCTACTGGTATCCATATTTTTCATCGCCTCTACGGTATTGCATGCTGTTGAAGTGAGGAACTACACCTTACACGTTTTGTAAAAAACAAATCGCCTTTACATTGCAAGCTACAAATAGATGTTTTCTAAATGAATTCTAATTAGGCAGAAATGATAATAAATTTGTTTAAGTGAATATTAACTTTATACTGAATAATCAAGTTTCTACAGTTTTTAAATCCTTAAAAATAATTTAGTAACTATATGATGCATTATTATTTACTAAAAGCTCTCCTGGATTCCTTAGACAAGTTTTCACTTCATGATATATATGCATTAACCTAGACAACTTTGAGACAAAGTTCTTTGATCTGTATCCCTCAAAGTCTAACTTTCTTTGTATCCACACATACCCTCCTGCATGGTTAAGAACTGAGACACTCTTTCTCCACGGACCATCTCTTTTCTTACAAAGACGTGCCTAAGTAAGACATCCAGAGGGGATCTGTTTCTCTTAAAATCCTCCAACACCCGCCTGCTCCACCTACCCTGCTCAATGCCCACCTCTCTGAAGATCAGTGTCAGATGTCCTGACAGCTCAAAACGGCAGTTGGATTTTCCGGGATGCCATTGTTTGGGGGAGTAAAGGTGGGGAGAAATCCAAGGCAGGCAGTGAGCCCGAAGCTAAAGGATACATGGCAATGGGCTTGGTCCCTAGGGATAAAATTGCCTGGTAGAAGGAACTAGCCAACAGGACAGTCCCCCAGCTGTAACTTGGGGAGAAGAGGGGTCTCTGGGCACACAGGTTTCACTGCTCACGAGTCTATGGAACTAGGAACTTTAGTGCTTCCAGCCAGCGACAGCAATCCAGACTCTATAACTCAACAGATCTGTGATCCAGTGGTTAGAAAAGAAAGAGAAAATACAAATTAAATTTAAAATAATTTACACATCTGTAGTCGGTTTGCTCTTAACCAAAGCCTCCCCTATTACTATTCTCTTCTTGGTAGCCCATGTCACCATCCTTATGTCCCTTGTTTCATTTCTTGAACCCAAAGACAGACCTACAGACTGAAATTGGATGCAAGTGAGGAAAATGCTGGATAGATATTTCCAAGCCTCCAAAGCTGAAGGCAGACCTCTGCGCTCATTGAGATTGCCTTTTGGTCTCAATGCCACAACTGCAGGTAGCAAGTGAGGTAGCAATGGCTCTAAGTGTCCACAGTCAGACCCTCCTGTCCAGGCCAGCAGGCTAGTATTTTTGCAAATGAGCTATTTTCAGAGTGTAATCTGACTCAGAATTCCTCCCGCTTCTGCAGAGCTCTACCTCCTGTCTTACTTTGAGGCAAGATTGATAGAATTAAGAGCACGTAGTTCTCTCCTTTTCACTTTTTTAGTAAATTAATTAATTTGTATGTATTCATCATCTATATCACCTCTAATATATAAGTCCTGTAAGGGCAGAGACCACGTCTGACTGGTTTTTTTTCCATGTCCACAGTGTCTGGCACGTAAATGGTACTAATCCCTTATTGAATAAGTGGAGGAATAGGTAGATGGTTTGAAATGCAGCTAAAGGGCAGAGTTGATGGGCGGAGACACATTTGCTGATCTTTTCTGAATACATATGCATTTGACTATATACACCCATGTACACACACAGATACACACATCTTTTATCCCTTTAGACGTTGCCTATGTGCCTCTGCTCTTGCCCTCTGCACTTCCAACCACACCATTCTCTCAGGGATGCATTCCTACTACCATTCTCTAGCCCTCCAGCTCTCCTCTACCTTGCCCTCCCTTTGGGTGATCTGGCATCTTCCACTCCATTATTATACATTAGCCCTTACAGACAGTCCAGGAGCTCCACTGACACAGGAAGAGTCCACAAGAGGGCAAGGCCCACTTGTCAATTGTATTGAGGACTTGTCCTGCATATCCCGTAACATGTGCTGGAAAATATCAAAGCTGAACAGAGGTCTGTTCAGGTCTTGCCTGACCCCAGAACGTGGCTCCTGAGGCTGTATCTTCATACTGACAACACCTGCTCTCGGGGCCCAGCTTCCTGCTCAGCTCCCCACTTCGATTACCTCCCCTGGCGCAGATACAACAAGCCTCAAATTCAGCTCATCACAGGTGGCTTTTGTAACACTGATCTCTTGAATGACACAACTCTCATTCCAGAATTCCCATCTGGAACCGTCAGTTGCTCTTTTTCAATCCATTTTTTTTCTTTAACCTTTATATTCTCTGTCATCCATTCCTGTTGATCCTCCCTTTGACTTGTCGATTAGATTTGCCCTTTTGTGTTGAGGTCCACCATTGCCATCCCTAGGTTTTCATCACCATAGTCCTCACTTACTCATCTTTAATATTTATATCTAAACTCACTTGGCAAACAAGTTTAATCTTTCTATGGCTCCCCTTTTAAAAACAAAAACAAAAACAGCTTATGCTTCTCATTTTCTAGCACACGAAAACCCAAAAATCCATGACTGACTTCTCAAAATCTGGTCCCACCCTATACACTGGTCTAATCTTATGTCCCAAGATCCCTCAAGACACCCATCAGGCCTGCCTCACAGTTCTCCAGGAAAAGAACAAAAACCTATTAGGCACGTACTTTGTGCCAGGCCCAGTGATCGGCACTGGAGATAAGGCAGAATCCAAGACAGACATGATCCCTGCCCTCATACATCCTACAGTCTACCTCAGGATTTTCTCCGTTCTTGAGTCTGCCAATAGTGCGCTGCCACTTAACATTTACGCACATACCATCATATTGCTGACTTATTCGTATATTCAACCAGAGAGTATTTATTAACCATGTCATTGGATAGGGCACCGTCCTGAGCAGGTGGAAACTTCAAGTCTGGGAGTTAGAGATTACATTGCCAGTAGAGACCCAGCACAATGCCTAGAGGTGGGTAAATAGTCCATAACCCTTTTTAAATGAATGACTCACATAATAAAAGGTTATAAACATTGAGCAATCAGAATTTAGAGGAGAGAGATATCAGAATGTTGAGGAGTTTGCAGAAGGCTGTGCTTTGGAGGATGTGTGGGCCGTGCACAGACTGAGAAGTGGGAGGAGGGCATTCCAAGCGAGCGCAGCACTGGAATGTGAGGGAAGGAAGTGGGACCCACTGCCCCCCCCAACACACACACATCTGCTCCTGTTGTTTCCATAGCGGTGGAGCATACACAGCCCTGCTAGCCCTTGAACCAGGACTATCCATGCACTTATGTTCTCATCCATAAAATGTGAGCAGAAAGAATGTGTATGGTGTCCACATCATCTGCTGTAAAATTCAGAATAGGATAGGTTATGTTGTGGAATAAACAGCACAGTTTTATTTCTCGCTTACAAAAGTCTGCTGCAAGCCCAGGGGACTTCTTCACATTCATTCAGGATTCCCGCAGGTTTCCATCCCGTCACATCTCCACATCAACGTGTTTTGTGGTCATCGTGGCAAGGGGAACAAGGGATGGAGAATCAAGCCCCAGCAGTGAAAACCTCGGCACTCAGGTGACTCATGCCACACTGGCTCCTATCGCTTTGGTCAACACTGGTCACATGGCTGTGCCTCGTCACAGAAAGTGAAGAAGTGTAACCTTCTGTGTGCCCGTAAATAGAAAAGAACTGGATACTGGTAAATATTGTTATGTCTGTTACACTTAACACAAAATGAAATTGCATGTCATAGACTTAATCTCTACTTTCTGAAGGCTGAGACACATACGTGTATCGACCAGTCTTTGACCATAAAAATGAAGAAAATGCCCTAGGGGATGGTGGAAACACAAGATGAAAGGAACCCGAGCCCCTGAATGATTTCATGGAGCAGAGCCATCACACCAGCCTGGAACTTCCACTTCCCGACTATCGTGGAAGAGAGAAATAAAATTCTATCAGGTTCAAGTCCCTGTGTCTTGAAGTCTCTCTCTTTCAGTAGCTTAGCCTAAACTCCAACTAATCCAGGAAGAGTCTAGAGAGACAATGGCCTTGACTGGAGTTAGGGTTTTTGTAAGGGAATAGCACTGTGGCATTAAAATAGACAAAAGGAATATCAACACACATCTGGTTGTTTCCCACCCAATAATAAACTTTGAGCTAATAGGAACTAAAACACAGAAGACATTTTTTTTGTGGTTTCTTCAAGATCTAGCATATTTCTACATTCAGAGGGTATTCTTTTGTAGATAGTTGTTGGCTGATTGATAAGAAGAAGAAACCAAAATATGAGAAATCAAAGCTCTATATCCAGCTATACCAAAGTCAGTAGAATCTCTGAAATACAGCACATAGCCTCCAAACTGAGAAGGACATAAACCACCTTGAAACAGAAAAATGTTTAGAAGGTCTGTCTTCTAATGGAAAAGGAAGTAATACTTCGGTGAAAACATCCATTGCCCCATTGCTCCTCCAAATGCGCAATGTGAAATGGCTTTAACCTTTTAAACCAAAGAGAAGAAGAGCATGACTTCATGGGAGACAGTGTTGTTTGCTAAGTTTTAGTTTATTTATATTATTTTTATTATTATTATTATTTCTTTTGCTTTGTGTTTAAGTTGGAACAATAGAGAGTGGTTAAGGATTCTCAATGAAGATACGTGTTTCTTTTGCTTTTTCCTCATAAGTAATTTTCTTTTCCCCTCTGTTTCCAGGATGACTAGGGAAGGTATTTGTTTCAACAAGTAAGGTCATAATTATACCCAACGATTTTTTTATACTCCATTTAAACATGGAAAAGCTCTACCTGTTGGTCCATTAGAAATATTATATTAAAAGTATTAACTTTATAGCAATAATAAAGCAGAATACAATTCTCTTCTTACTCATGATTAACTGAAATATGCATCCACCATAAGAGGACTAATAGCCTGATCTCATATCCAGATAAATGTCGGAGTGAAATGATAGCTTTAAAGAGGCTGCATGAAACAATCTAAAACAAAACCCAAAATTAGAGAATTGAGAAAATAATTTGGGGAAGAGTAAAAATGAACATGATGATAAAAAATGTATTTATAACCTGAGTAACTCATAATGAGATATTTATATTTATTTTAATCTGATCATTACTCAATTTTTCTATTACGTTGGCTCTATGAACATTTACTTCATTCAACTCAAAACATGTTCATGGTGAAATCATTATAAATATGTCTTTAAGCAAAATCAGTGCGGGGACAGCATGGATCCGAGGACAGTCTTGCCCCTGCAGCACCGGGACAGGGGAGCTGACTGTAGGAGAGGCAGTTCCAGTGTGGCTGGGAAGGAAGCTGTGGTGGCGCTGACTAAGGTGTGCACTTGACACCTGGAAATCAGAGCTGGATCTTGGGAAGCTTCGAATTCTAGTCCTTAACTCTGACCAACTGTGGGGCTTTGGTGTTGAGATACGAGAGGATGAAACTCACCCAGTTTTGAACCAAGTCAAGCAGAAAGAGGAATCAGAAAATTATTTCGTTTTAAACTAATAAAAGATAGACTTGAGAACAGAGCTTAAATGTGTAGCCACCATGGCCCTGCAAATACGGAACCCAGAATTAGACAACCCCTGCCCCATGACCCCCAGTCAGAAGCACAGTTGCAGGCCCTTCACAGCAGAGCCTAACCCTGCACACTTGGGTGGGGGAGGAGGAGCAATGCAGAACGTGCATGCCCTGGAACAGAGCCCTATGCAAAAGAGGGGCTGAGGGCTGAACCCACACACCTAGTTCCTCTCCAAACTCATAATCAACTCGCTGTGCCTCCAAGTGGGAAGTATCCATCAGCAGCCAGGAGTGCTTAGGAAAAAATTCCCTCATCAAAGAACCAAGAGGAGTGAAGAAATGACCCCTCCCAAGGTAAGTCACTTCAGCTTTATAAACCTGAGGTTCCCATCTGTGAACTAATAATATCTCCAGTGTATCTTTTAGCTCTAATATTTATGATTTTAAAAAGCCTTTGGGGGGCGGGTTTGTACCTAGGACTAGAGAAGAGAGGACAGCGCTCTTGCGGGTCACTAATGGGGAAGGCGTTCCTGAGCCAAGTGGCATATGAACTCTATACCATCGCATGATTTTATTTTATCATATTTCAACAAATATTTATGGAATACCTTCCATGTGCCAGTGAACAGAGTGATAAAATAGGTCAGGTCCCCACTTGCCTTCCCAGAGCTTACACTCTAGTGAGGTGAGATATTAAATAAACAAGCACATGAATGTGCAATTACCAAATGCAGTAAGAGCTTTAAAGCAAGAAAAAATGGAGGGGGATACTTGGGAGGTGGGGGGGGGCGGGCATGGCAACCTTCCAGGCAACGGGAACAGCATATGCAAAGGCCTTGAGGCTGAAATGAACACAGCACATCTGAGACGTTAAAAGAAGGCTCTGGCTGGAGTTTAGTGAGTAAGACCATGGGTGGTGTGATTTGCATATAGAGGGACCAGGCAGGCAGGGCATTATAGAATATGCCAAGGAGCTTGGATTTTATTCTGAGAGTATGAAAATCCAGTGAATAGATTTAAACTGGGGAAAAATATGCTCTAATTTATGATGCTAAAAATTACTTAGCTGTGTGGAGAATAGATTTGGAGGCATGGATGATCAATACCCCCATGAAGTAATACAAGCTGCGAAGGCAAAGCCACAGAGGAAAAGGGAGAGGGTGTCCTTTGGGCCTCTGGAGTGTAGCCCCAGAGCTCCTGTGTCACAATCATCACTGGGAAGAGCTCCTGATACCTAAGTGGGTCATTAGAACCAAGTTGGTTAATAACTGATGGTTGGTGAGATGACATTAACCTGTCATTCTGTGCATTAATGTTAACGCTATTTAGTGCTTGGTTCAAAAGAGTAAAAGTGAATTTTTATCCAAGGGTCCCCCAAATACCGTTAATTCCAAATAGATGTTTATAGCTGTTTCATCAAAATGGTATTCTTTTTTTTTTTTTTTTTTTTTTTTTTTTGCCGTACGCGGGTCTCTCACCGCTGCGGCCTCTCCCGCCGCGGAGCACAGGCTACGGACGCACAGGCTCCGGACGCACAGGCTCAGCGGCCATGGCTCACGGGCCCAGCCGCTCCACGGCACGTGGGACCCTCCCGGACCGGGGCACGAACCCGTGTTCCCCGCACCGGGGGGGCGGATTCTCAACCACTGCGCCACCAGGGAAGCCCCAAAATCGTATTCTTTATGCTGCACCCACTTCCAGCCCTCAGAAAAATACATTTGAGATATGGATTCTCTAGTCAAATCTTATCAGGCAGCTCCACTCCAGTTCATTTTCCCCAGAATCCAAAACAAACTGGCTGACTAATAAGTGATCTAATTTGCATTCACCATGGTGCTGAGCACAGCGGGGTCTCCTTGGTGAGCTGTCATCCTGGGCAAGGGCTGTTTACATAACGATTATGACAGTATCCATGCCCTCCCCTTCATAAACTGTTTCATAGGGCTTGGTATCTGGGATCTCTAAAATATTTTCTTAATATATATCATTATACAAGGCCTTTTAGATTAGAGGGGATGTGAGCAGTGTTTATTGGGCAAATGAGACCAAATTGGCTGTCTGAAGTGTGTGTGCTTGGAAAAAGCCCCTTTGTCTTGGTACAAGAAGGGGTGGGAGAATGATTAACGAGAAGATGGGTTGTTTATTATTATTATTATTGAAGTATAGTTAATTTACAATGTTGTGTTAGTGTCAAGTGTACAGCAAAGTGATTCAGTTATGCATATATATATATATATTGTTTTTCAGATTCTTTTCCATTATAGGTTATTACAAGATACTGAGTATAGTTCCCTGTGGACCTTGTTGTTTACCTACTTTATATATAGTGTGTATATATTAATCCCAAACTCCTAATTTGTCTGGGAGAAATGATTTTATCTTGATGGTGTATTTCAAACCTCTAGTTAGTTACCTAGCTGTCACCAGATTACTACCGAGTCACCAATGGCAAAAAAAAAAAAAAAAAAAATGCCTTTAAAGTAGAAAAACAAAGAAACAAACAAAAGTGAGAGCCTGTGTTGACTGCCTCAGGAGCTCTCCATGAAGGAAGCACCGCTACCTGAAGGACAGGTAACTTGGCAATAGGCTCTTGGGAGCTGCAGGGGGGGAAGAGTTATCTCTGGTCATTCCCAGTCGTGAGGCCTCCCACTAGTAATCCTTACTCCATTCGATCAACTCATTCACCAGTACTTACTGAGTGCCTCCAATCGCCCAGGCCTCATCAGTCACGAAAAAAAATTTTTTTTTCTGCAAAGGACAGAAACACAACGCAAACTGACTTCAACGAAAAGGGAATGTATGGGTCCATGCAACTCAAAAGTACAGGGTAAACAAATCCAGTTTCAGGCAACACTGGAGACAAAAGCTCCAGTGGTTTCCTGGGGGATCCATTCTTGTCTCTGTTTTCTTCAGTGTTCCCTGCATTCTCATGAGTAGCTCTCCTTAGAGGTGAGGGATCCCCTGGCAGTTCCAGGGTCACAGTATAGAAACCAAAGTGGAAATTGAGTTTCCCCTTCGCAGTATGAATAAAGCCCATAAGTTTGGCTCTAATTAGACCACCATGTGCAGATCTGAACCAATCACTGACAGATAGGGGCTGGCCAGTGACTTGTGTCACTTTGACCCATGGAACCTGAGTCATGCCCTTATCCACAGGGAGCAAAGGGTGGGGAGGGGGTAGGTTCAGCTCCATCCAAATGACATGGGTGAGGATTAGAAGAGTACAAAGAACGTGGCACGGTGATTCCCTAAAGACACCTACATTAGAAGAAAGGTGATAGTAAGGCAGTAGATATCCACTAAGTATTTAAATTTCACTGGCCATTGCATGAGGTGCAAAACAGTCTTGCCCTCACAATCTGATTGCAGGAAGAGGATGGTTCCACAGTGCAATGCCATAAATGCTGTAATTCGGGTAACCACACATCCTGGTTAGCCAGGACGGTCATAGTTTACGCCTGGTGTCCCAGGGTAATTATTAACAATGGACCCCTTTTCTCTCAAAAATGCCCTGGTTTGTACAATGTGTTTTATGGCCACCCTAACAGTAACTGATGTTCAAATGCACACAGAAAGAAAGGCGAGGGAATGACTAACTGGGAGAGAGGTGAATGCAGTAGACTGGAAAGGCATCATAAGGAAGGTGATGCTTTACCTGAACATTGAAAGATGTGTTGAAACGTTCCAGAGGCTGAAGACACTAAGAGCATTCCAAGCACCAGGAAAGGTGAGGAGGTATGAACAATCACTTGGGGTTTTGCTCCCATACCTCTGTGATCCAACAGGATCAAATGTGTGCAGAGGAAAGGGTTGGGGCAAAGGACAGGAAAGGTGAGCCAGGTAGCTGGCCTCTGATCAAAAGGAGAAACGTCACATTAAAATGAGTTATCCAAGCTTATAGAGTCTGGAAGTAAGCTAGACTTTCATGGTTTAGAATAGAAAGACAAAGCTGTTGCTTTTATTTCTGGTCCCATGAGACACTCTGAAGTATGCTGAACTTGAGAAGTGAATTTAGAAGCTTGTTCCATTTCACTTAGTTTCACAACACCTGCTGCTGAAGATGCAACCCAGACTCAAAAGATGAGAAATGTCCTCTGTCAGGCACAGACATATGTTACTGGTTTGAATCGTATGTAGTCTGTGGCTCAAGCAATCATGAACGTGAAATGAAGAAACAAACAGTTATGTTGTATAATATGTTTTCTACTTATCCTCCTTGTGAGAAACATAATTAAAAAAGACAGATAGAAATGGATCTATCATAGGGAGTCAACAGAGCCAATACATTTGTCAAAAGAACTGGAAGAAGTTGTGAATTATAAGTTGTTCCTGTAAAGTGTACCCCAGATATGCTGATTATTTTGCATTATTAGCTTCACGCAGCCAAAGAGAAGGTTCATTCTTTAGTGTTAAGCTATTATGCTCACAGTTTGAGAAGGAAAAGGAAATTGTAAATATGCAATCTTATTACCTATGAGAATACAACT
This sequence comes from Physeter macrocephalus, assembly GCF_002837175.3. Lineage (NCBI taxonomy): Eukaryota > Metazoa > Chordata > Mammalia > Artiodactyla > Physeteridae > Physeter > Physeter macrocephalus. Next base: position 121,274,605 of record NC_041224.1, on the reverse strand, counting down.
TCTTCCTACTCTTGTATTTTCTAGTCATTATATCACAGTTCTCTATCCCCTCCAGTGAAATATCCTACGATGTCAAAGTTTATTTCATACAAGACAAATCTTAAAATGAATAATGGAGTCGCATATATTATAATTTCACACACTTCTATGTTTAATAGCTAGTTATCCTCCAGAGTACCTCTGTGCATGGGTGAGGTTAAATATCTTTATGTAATAGAATAAAAATGAAACATGAGGGTTAAACTCTAATGAATCCTATCCCTTTCTAGCTATGGCTGTTGATGGGACAGGTATTATGTTGTCCACATGATACCACTTATTTAGGTATAAAGAGAATAATTTGGACATTAATACAGATAACCCTTGGGGTTCAGCAGTGAGGTTGGTGTCTCTGTTCTCTTTGTGCTTTTGTGTAACTTCTCCCTCCTTGAAACCTTCAGCCATCTTTGCAGTTCAAGTCAGACTATCTCACCTTTCTTGTAGCTGCCATCTCCTAACCTCCTGGTCACTTCATTTATTCATAGAAGATTTTGGTATGTGAATGTGCCATCTTCTCTACTCCTCTAGCTATCATTTTTATTGGTGTCTTCAATATCCTTGAGAAAAACCCATCACTCACACGGCTGCACAGCTCCTAGACCCTCCTCACCTTCAGTGTCCTTTTCCCCATCTCACAACGTTACCCACTCCTGCAGGTATACCCTGGACCTTGTTATCACTGACAACTGTACTGTCCCCCAGTTGTCTATATCCATTTCTTTAACCTTACTGCCCTTCATTCTCTCTCGTTCCCACTCCAGCTGTGCTGTGATCACACCAAGTTCTCCAAATTATCAACCTTTACTTTTGTTCGTTCTTCATGATCTCTCTCAATTTTCTTTATTCCTTATTCAACTATATCATACTATATCTGTATACTTTAAGAAAGTTAACTCTCTTGCCCTCTTTTTCTTCCATTTCACTTTCCCCCCAAAAAACTCTAACTCTGGCTGTCCCACTAGCTCTTATTCCACACTGGCAGCTGAACAAGTCTGCAGAAAAGCATGTACTTTCTGCTGACCGATTCCAGTTTAAACTCATGATCACACATCCGTACCAGGTTTTCAGTACCGCTTGGTTATCTCTATACTTTAGTGGCCGCTCACTTCCCACTCTCCGAGATGAGACTATGTCCCAATTTTCCTACCACCCATCTCTATTCCGAGATGCAGCCCACCCTCTGTGCACCCATTTTCTCATGCCTGCCTTTGTAAGAGATGAGTATGCCGGCTTCCACCAAAGCCAGGACTTGGGCACATGCTGTCCAGCCTGCGCCTTTGCTGCTCCAGGACTCTCTTCCTTCAGTATTCCTTCTTTTCATCAGTTTATCCTTCTGAACTTAATCATTCCCACTAGTGTAAACACGTTCTCTTGATTCCTTCCTCTAGATCCTGCCATATTTCTCAGCTCCTCTTTGGAGAAAAACATTCCAGAAGGGTTGACTGAAGTTGTTGTCTCCATTTGCTCTTCATTCCTTTGTTTCCTCAGCCCACTCCAATGGGTCTTTATTCCCATTCCTCTGAAACTGTGCTACATTAGGTCAGCAACAACGTATGTTCTATCAATTGTAATGGTCAATTGATCATCCATATCTTACTAGGCTTCTCATAAGCATTTGGCATGGGTGACCACTGGTCTTCGCAGAGATACTTTCCTCTCCTGATTCTCCTCCTTCCTCACTGGCCACTTCTTTCTTGCTCATCCTCTTCTGCTCAATCGCCAGTGTGTTCCCTGAATACATCATTCCCATATTAGGCCCTCAGCTGGGAATGCCCTTTCCTTCGATCTCCTACACGACATTTAAGTGTCACCCTAAACAGCAGCCCCTGAGAAGTGCATTTTCTGACAAGTCGATTTTAGTCTCCCAGAAGCTCTGCCTCATATCACCTTGTTTTATCCTCACAATAGCTCTTAATATATTTATATTTGTTTATTGTCTGTCTCATCCCACTTGAATATAAATTCCATGAAAGTAGGGAACTTATCTGTCTTGTTCAAGGTTCTAGGCAACTAAAAATATTTCTCGTGTGAATGAGAAAATTAGTATTGGCTTACACAGTAAAATCTAGTATTTTTTCACTAACAACTGTATCGTCTTTGCATTTCTATGTTTGTCAAAGCATTTGATGCCATGTGGATGGAAATTTCTCCACTCATCCACAAAATAAGATTGGCTTTCTTTTAAATTTAAACTCAAAAAAGGTCTAGAATTCAATAAAGTTTTAGAAACCACTGCATTTACTTCAATCTCCATTTTCACATACTAACCTAGGAACTGTAATACTAATCCTTTATAGGTCAAGACCCACTCTTAAAAAAAGAAAAGCTCTTCAAAGGCAGTAACAGTAGCTAATACTAAAAGTGGAGGGGCTTCTAATTAAATCATAGACAAATATGCCACAGGATGATTTTGTCTGCCTCAGATTAAAACTTAAATGTTAAGATTTAAACTTAAATATATTGAGTCATTTAAATACAATTCTAGATTATTTTCTGTGGCATTGTTTAACACAAAGTATTATTATATATTTTTCCACAAATTATGCTAATACTTTCTTTTATTTATAACTGACTAATCATTTTCTCTAACTCTGGACACTGAGATGGAAAATAAATTCTAGAAATGGGAATCTAGAAAACTTGAGTAAATTTTTAATTTAGTTTTTAATTTTTAATTTAATTTTCATTTTTAATTTAGTTTTCCTTCAACCAAAGAGTAAATCAGCTAATCTGTCATTAATTACACAATTCACGAAATTTAGAGCAATTTTTCATGATAACCTAAAGACTCATGTGCCCTTGTAAAAACCAGATCCTATAGAGAATTTGCTCAATAAATATAACAACACTAGGTCCTGCCAAATATCTCGCTTAATATGTGAAATAACTGTGTATTTCTCAACATCTCATTTTCATGCCAAAGAATTGCTGACTGAGTACTATAAACAGGACAAGTTATATTCCACCCTAAAGAACAAAGACAGGCCTTTTCTGGCCAATATAGATGATGACTCATGCTGGTTTCATTAAAAAGGCAAATCTCAAGGTAAAAGAAAAACACTTTTATGGAACTTTTTCTCATAACACCTCAGCTATGCATAGTATTATTAACCAATATTACTTGTCTAGGGATGTTAATCCACATATAGGGCATTACTCCAGTGAGGAAATAAAGTGAATACAATCGTTTCAAATGATACTAATTTAAGGATACACATTTGCAATTTTGCTATCTAAAATTTGCCATTTTTGTAAAAGAAATAAAACATTGGGGACAAGCAGTTGAAACAAAGATGCAGAATCAGGCTATTTACAAAGTCATGTTATCACTAATCTTTGATTTCTAAGAATATTATTTGAGTCTTTAACTTACTGGACATAATATTTTTTTTTTTTTTTTTTTTTTTGTGGTATGCGGGCCTCCGCCTGCTGTGGCCTCTCCCGCTGCGGAGCACAGGCTCCGGACGCGCAGGCTCAGCGGCCATGGCTCACGGGCCCAGCCGCTCCGCGGCATGTGGGATCCTCCCAGACCGGGGCACGAACCCGGTTCCCTTGCATCGGCAGGCGGACGCGCAACCACTGCGCCACCAGGGAAGCCCTGGACATAATATTAAAATATGTGTTTTCCAGCTCAGACATAGCTTTCAAGTGGTGATAAAATATGAAAGTAAATGGGAGTAAATAGTGTGAGTTTTGAAAAAAAAAACTATTCCCAGTACTAAAAAATCTAATTATGTGTTACTAAAGACTAGGACAAGTAAATTCAATGAAATTGGACTCTTAAGCATTGGTTTTCCTTCTGTAATACCTTTGACCCAAAAATAAAGTTTTTCCTATTCCTAGAAAGTTCTTTGCAAAATGTCTTCTGTTTCAAACTACTGATGAATATTTATTTTTTCTAGTTTTACGCAGCTTACGGGAAACAAATGAAACAATACATTTCTTTGAGTTATTCTTGGCTGTTGAGCTACTATACTTTTATACCTTGGCTAAATATTGTTTTGGTATATTAAATGTAAACCTCTACACTCTCCCTTTATAGTTATATCTGTCATTTGTTTTTTTTCCAAGTCATTAGTCCTTCATTTCATTTTTTTAATCGTTGCTTTAACTATCAAGTGAGACCCTATGATTTCTTATCTGAACGCTAATAAACCCCTTCTTTGTAGCTGCTTCAACTATAGCCAGGAGGTCATAATAAGGATAATGGAGATAATAGTCACTGTCATCAGCACCATACTGTTCCCACCAGTCACAATTACAACCTCCTCAGGCCCCAGCATAGTCTCCATTTTAATAATGGTTAATGAGCTAAAATATTGAAGAAACATACTCTCCTTTCGCTCAGGGCTTTTGTATTGCGTATGCTAATCACATGAGAGAACTAGAAAAAGATGCAGTGGAACAGGTTATGATCAAGAATGTTAACTCTTTTTTTTTTTAAACATCTTTATTGGAGTATAATTGCTTTACAATGGTGTGTTAGTTTCTGTTTTATAACAAAGTGAATCAGTTATACATATACATAAGTTCCCATATCTCTTCCCTCTTGCGTCTCCCTCCCTCCCACCCTCCCAATCCCACCCCTCTCGGTGGTCACAAAGCACCAAGCTGATCTCCCTGTGCTATGCGGCTGCTTCCCACTAGCTATCTATTTTACGTTTGGTAGTGTATATATGTCCATGCCACTCTCTCACTTTGTCACAGCTTACCCTTCCCCCTCCCCATATCCTCAAGTTGATTCTCTAGTAGGTCAGTGTCTTTATTCCTGTCTTGCCCCTAGGTTGTTCATGACCTTTTTTTTTTTTCTTAGATTCCATATATATGTGTTAGCATATGGTATCTGTTTTTCTCTTTCTGACTTACTTCACTCTGTAGGACA
>NC_041224.1:121266536-121268776 GCF_002837175.3 Physeter macrocephalus | reverse complement strand
GCTGCATGAGCTGATTGTAAATTTTGGAGATTAATGCTTTGTCAGTTGCTTCATTTGCAAATATTTTCTCCCATTCTGAGGGCTCTCTTTTCGTCTTGTTTATGTTTTCCTTTGCTGTGCAAAAGTTTTTAAGTTTCATTCGGTCCCATTTGCTTATTTTTGTTTTTATTTCCATTTCTATAGGAGGTGGGTCAGAAAGGATCTTGCTGTGATTTATATCATACATTATTCTGCCTGTTTTCCTCTAACAGTTTTATAGTGTCTACATTTAGGTCTTTAATCCATTTTGAATTTTTTTGTGTGTATGGTGTTAGGAAGTGTTCTAATTGCATTCTTTTACATGTAGCTGTCCAGTTTTCCCAGCACCACTTATTGAAGAGGTTGTCTTTTCTCCATTGTATATTCTTACCTCCTTTATCAAAGATAAGGTGACCATATGTGCATGGGTTTATCTCTGGGCATTCTCTCCTGTTCCATTGATCTATATTTCTGTTTTTGTGCCTGTACCATACTGTCTTGACTACTGTAGCTTTGGAGTATAGTTTAAAATCCAGGAGCCTGATTCCTCCAGCTCGGTTTTTTCTTCTCAAGAGTGCCCTGGCTATTCGGGGTCTTTTGTGTTTCCATAGAAATTGTGAAATTTTTTGTTCTAGTTCTGTGAAAAATGCCATTGGTAGTTTGATAGGGATTGCATTGAATCTGTAGACTGCTTTGGGTAGTATAGTCATTTTCACAATGTTGTTTCTTCCAATCCAAGAATATAATATATCTCTCCATCTGTTTCTATCATCTTTAGTTTCTTTCATCAGTGTCTTATAGTTTTCTGCATACAGGTTTTTGTCTCCTTAGGTAGGTTTATTCCTAGGTATTTTATTCTTTTTGTTGCAATGGTAAATATGAGTGTTTCCTTAATTTCTCTTTCAGATTTTTCATCATTACTTTATAGGATTGTAAGAGATTTCTGTGCATTAAATTTGTATCCTGCTACTTTACCAAATTCATTGATTTGCTCTAGTAGTTTTCTGGTAGCATCTTTAGGATTCTCTATGTATGGTATCGTGTCATCTGCAAACAGTGACAGATTTACTTCTCCTTTTCTGATTTGGATTCCTTTTATTTCTTCTCTGATTGCTGTGGCTAAAACTTCCAAAACTATATTGAATAATAGGGGTGAGGGTGGGCAACCTTGTTTTGTTCCTGATCTTAGAGGAAAGGTTTCAGTTTTTCACCATTGAGAACGATGTTTGCTGTGGGTTTGTCATATATGGCCTTTATTATGTTGAGATATGTTCCCTCTGTGCCTACTTTCTGGAGGGTTTTTATCATAAATGGGTGTTGAATTTTGTCAGAAGCTTTTTCTGCATCTATTGAGATGATCATGTGGTTTTTCTCCTTCAATTTGTTAATATGGTTTATCACATTGATTGGTTTGCATATACTGAAGAATCTTTGCATTCCTGGGATAAACCCAACTTGACCATGGTGTATGATCCTTTTAATGTGCTGTTCGATTCTGTTTGCTAGTATGTTGTTGAGGATTTTTGCATCTATGTTCATCAGTGATATTGGCTAGTAGTTTTCTTTCTTTGTGACATCTTTGTCTGCTTTTGGTATCAGGGTGATGGTGGTCTCGTAGAATGAGTTTGGGAGTGTTCCCTTCTCTGCTACATTTTGGAAGAGTTTGAGAAGGAGAGGTGTTAGGTCTTCTCTAAATGTTTGATAGAATTCGCCTGTGAAACCATCTGGTCCTGGGCTTTTGTTTGTTGGAAGATTTTTAATCACAGTCTCAGGTTCAGTGCCTGTGATTGGTCTGTTTTGATTTTCTATTTCTTCCTGGTTCAGTCTAGGAAGGGTGTGCTTTTCTAAGAATTTGTCCATTGCTTCCAGGTTGTCCATTTTATTGGCATAGAGTTGCTTGTAGTCATCTCTCATGACCCTTTGTATTTCTGCAGTGTCAGTTGTTACTTCTCCTTTTTCATTTCTAATTCTATTGATTTGAGTCTTCTCCCTTTCTTTCCAGATGAGTCTGGCTAATGTTTTATCAATTTTGTTTATCTTCTCAAAGAACCACATTTTAGTTTTATTGATCTTTGCTATTGTTTCCTTCATTTCTTTTTCATTTATTTCTGATCTGATCCTTATGTTCCTTCTGCTAACTTTGGGGGTTTTTTTGTTCTTCTTTCTCTAATTGCTTTAGGTGTAAGTTAGGTTGTTTATTTGAGATGTTTCTTGTTTCTTGA
>NC_041224.1:121193559-121266456 GCF_002837175.3 Physeter macrocephalus | reverse complement strand
TTTCTTGTTTCTTGAGGTAGGATTGTATTGCTACAAACTTCCCTCTTAGAACTGCTTTTGCTGCATCACATAGGTTTTGGGTCATCGTGTTTTCATTATCATTTGTTTCTAGGTATTTTTTGATTTCCTCTTAGATTTCTTCAGTGATCTCTTGGTTATTTAGTAGTGTATCGTTTAGCCTCCATGTATTTGTATTTTTTACAGATTTTATTCCTGTAATTGATATCTAGTCTCATAGCATTTTGGTCGGAAAAGACACTTAATATGATTTCAATTTTCTTAAATTTACCAGCTTGATTTGTGACCCAAGATATGATCTCTCCTGGAGAATGTTCCATGAGCACTTGAGAAGAAAGTGTATTCTGTTATTTTTGGATGGAATAGCCTATAAATATCAATTAAGTCCATCTTGTTTAATATATCATTTAAAGCTTGTGTTTCCTTATTTATTTTCATTTCTGATGATCTGTCCATTGGTGAAAGTGGGGTTCTTGGATTGATCCCTTCATCATTATGTAGTGTCCTTCTTTGTCTCTTGTAATAGTCTTTATTTTAAAGTCTATTTTGTCTGATATGAGAATTGCTACTCCAGCTTTCTTTTGACTTCCATTTGCATGTATATCTTTTTCCATCCTCTCACTTTGGGTAGTATACACTTTCAGTCTGTATGTGTCACTAGGTCTGAAGGAAGTCTCTTGTATACAGCATATATATGGGTCTTGCTTTTGTATCCATTCAGCCAATCTGTGTCTTTTAGTGGGAGCATTTAATCCATTTACATTTAAGGTAATTATCTATATGTATGTTCCTCTTACCATTTTCTTAATTGTTTGGGGTTTGTTATTGTAGGTCTTTTCCTCCTCTTGTGTTTCCTGCGTAAAGAAGTTCCTTTAGCATTTGCTGTAAAGCTGGTTTGGTGGTGCTGAATTCTCTTAGCTTTTGCTTATCTTTAAAGGTTTTAATTTCTCTGTCACATCTGAATGAGATCCTTGCTGGGTAGAGTAATCTTGGTTGTAGATTCTTCCCTTTCATCACTGAATATGTCTTGCCACTCCCTTCTGGCTTGCAGAGTTTCTGCTGGAAGATCAGCTGTTGACCTTATGGGGATTCCCTTGTATGTTATTGCTGTTTTTCCCTTGCTGCTTTTATTATTTTTTCTTTGTGTTTAATTTTTGATAGTTTGATTAATATGTGTCTTGGCATGTTTCTCCCTGTATTTATCCTGTATGGGATGCTCTGTGCTTCCTGTACTTGATTGACTATTTCCTTTCCCATATTAGGGAAGTTTTCAACTATAATCTCTTCAAATATTTTCTCAGTCCTTTCTTTTTCTATTCGTCTTCTGGGACCCCTATAATTCGAAAGTTTGTGCATTTAATATTGTACCAGAAGTCTCTAAGACTGTCCTCAATTCTTTTCATTCTTTTGTCTTTATTCTGCTCTGCAGTAGTTATTTCCACTATTTTATCTTCCAGGTCACTTATCCGTTCTTCTGCCTCAGTTATTCTGCTATTGATTCCTTCTAGAGAATTTTAAATTTCATTTATTGTGTTGTTCATCATTGTTTCTTTGCTCTTTAGTTCTTCTAAGTCTTCATTAAACGTGTCTTGTATTTTCTCCATTCTATTTCCAAGATTTTGGATCATCTTTACTATCATTACTCTGAATTCTTTTTCAGGTAGACTGCCTATTTCCTCTTCATTTGTTTGGTCTGGTGGGTTCTTGCCTTGCTCCTTCATCTGCTGTGTGTTTTTCTGTCTTCTGATTTTGCTTAACTTACTGTGTTTGGTGTCTCCTTTTCGCAGGTTGCTTGTTCGTAGTTCCCGTTGTTTTTGGTGTTTGCCCCCAGTGGTTAAGGTTGGTTCAGTGGGTTAGGGTTCCTGTTGGAGGGGACTGGTGCCTGTGTTCTGGTGGATGAGGCTGGATCTTGTCTTTCTGTTGGGGAGCACCACGTCCAGTGGTGTGTTTTGGGGTGTCTGTGACCGTATTATGATTTTAGGCAGCCTGTCTGCTAATGGGTGGGTTTGTGTTCCTGTCTTGCTAGTTGTTTGGCATGGGATTTCCAGCACTGGAGGTTGCTGGTCATTGAGTGGAGGTGGGTCTTAGTGTTGAGATGGAGATCTCTGGGAGAATTTTTGCCGTTTGATATTATTTGGAGCTGGGAGGTCTCTGGTGGGCCAATGTCCTGAACTCAGCTCTCCCACCTCAGAGGCACAGGCCTGACACCCGGCCGGAGCACCAAGACACTGTCAGCCACACGGCTCTGATATTAGGAGAAAAAAAGAAAGAAAGAAAGAAAGAAAAAAAGAAAAGAAAAATAAATAAAATTAAAAAAATTTTTTGTTTAATTATTAAAATTAAAAAAATTAAAAAGTAGTAAGAAAAAAGAAAGAAGAGAGCAACCAAACCAAAAACAAATCCACCTATAATAAGAAGCGCTAAAAACTATATTTAAAAAAAAAAACAAAAACGGACAGATAGACCCCTAAGAGAAATGGTAAAAGCAAAGCTATACAGAGAAAATCATACAAAGAAGCATACACATACACACTCACCAGAAGAGAAAAAGGACAAATATATATATATATAACAAAAAAAAGGAAGAGAGCAACCAAATCAATAAACAAATCTACCAATGATAATAAACTCTAAATACTAAACTAAGATAAACATAAAATCAGAAAGCCGTCAGTCTCATACAGCAAAGCCCAAGTCTACAGTTGCTCCCAAAGTCTACCACCTCAATTTTGGGATGATTCGTTGTCTATTCATGTATTCCACAGATGCAGGGTACATCAAATTGATTGTGGAGATTTAATCCACTGCTCCTGAGGCTGTTGGGAGAGATTTCCCTTTCTCTTCTTTGTTCGCACAGCTCCTGGGGTTCAGCTTTGGATTGGCCCCGCCTCTGTGTGTAGTCGCCTGAGAGCGTCTCTTGTTTTGGGAAGTCTGAGGTTTTCTGCCAGCATTCAGTAGGTGTTCTGTAGGAGTTGATCCACATGTAGATGTATTTCTGATATATTTGTGGGGAGGATGGTGATCTCCATGTCTTACTCCTCGCCATCTATACTCTTTTTTAAATTTAAATAACTGATGGGGCATGAACCAAGACCCGAGGGAGTATTGAAGGATATGGAAAGGAAAGCTACAGAAACTTACACATTTACAAAATCTGGTTCCCATGAAGCGAAGTGTCTTGCAGGAAGAATATCAAAGAAGAAGAATGTCAGGATGAATATTTTCCATCACCCTTGAAAATGATACCAGTGAAAGAGGGGTTGACAACAATACTCTTGTACTTAGGAGATTTACAGAAGGCTTCTGAAGAGCCACTGGAGTGCCAGGCAATTCTGATGGTGGTATGGTGCAATTTGAAGGACAAAAGAAGGCCCCATACTGCAAAATACACCTCTAATAGACTAATACACCACTAATAGACTAATCACAGCACTCAAAATTTCTTCACTAGAAATACAATGCTTTCCTTTATGAAGTCTTTTAAATCTATAGTTGAGATTCAATACCAGTTAGTGAAACCACCTGTATCAGAATCCTGTGGAAACGTTGTTTCCAAATGATGCTTGGGCTTTATTTTCAAGAGTTTCCTAAGCTAGGCATTAGGATTATATGTTTTTAAAAGTCTTCCTAAGTGTGTTTGATGTGCAGCCAGGTTAAGGAACCATTGTTATTATCTCCCATTAGAAAGCCAACACACTTGGGATTAAGGAATTCATAGTAAGTCAATAACAACTTTTACTTTAGAAAAAATAGTTGACCTGTGAGAGTGAGATGCTTATGTGGGGAAGACTCCAAAAGACTAAAGGCAGGGAGAGAAACACTCAAGATGTAAGTAATGGCCCCAGTACCAAAATCAGTGACTTCAAGGCTTTGCCTTGTCTTAATAAATCCATCAATTTAATGTAATGGTATTTTGCTGAATGTTAGAAAACTCACCATGTGCCAAATATTGTTCTGAGTACTTTACCAATATTAACTTATTTAACCTCATAACAACCCTATGATGTAGGTTCTACTATTTCCCCTATTTTACAGATGAGGAAGCTAAAGCTAAGTTGATGATATGAAGTCATTTACCTGAACTATTAAGTGGCCGAGCTCCACAGTTCCTGCTCCTAACTGCCGGGTACTGTGACCTTTCAGATGGCAGGGTAGGCACTGAGGAATCGAAAATGAATAACCCATAGGGAGTCTATAGACTGACTAATGGAATACAACTGGGAAATCAGGTTCCTGCCATCAGTGCTTTAGGAAGAGAGAGCAAGAACTAGTTCTTGCCCAAGCAAATCCTGGTTGACCTTCGTCCTCCTCATGCTGTTCACCATCTTTGCAAAAACCCATCACTTCGCTTGCCAGATGCTTCCCCTTGGTTTCCCCTGTGCTTTTGTCAGGGGTGGGGGGAAACAATAGGAAAACTTGAATATATATTTAAGTTAGAGTGGAGTCGGTTTTATTTCATTTTGAAATGGGATGTAACCGGATATTGGTGGTGATGATTCTAGAGATTCTCACTTTGGAGAAGATATTGCCGTAGGAAAAGGATTAACTCTCAGAGGAATGGATGCAGTCAATTTTATTCTTTATAGACCCAGCCTTGGTTTGCAAATGGGGTGAGTGATGCGGCTGCAGGTGAGAGAGTACTCATTAAAAAAAAACAAAAAAATCCCAAAAAACCTTAGCAGACCCCAGCTTAAAAGTGTCGTCCACAGCCGTTTGAAATTGTGCTTTGCATATTTACCTCTTTGTTTTGCATACTACTCCTCCTGCTTATGGATTCGAGATAATTTACAAGAAAAAAATATAAGCAAATAAATTGTTTTCTATTTTAATAAATCAGTTTTTAATATTTGGGAAGAATTTTTTTTTCTGAGTTTCTCATCTCTCCTTAACTAGACTCTATTCATTTGACTAACTCAGGGTATTCTATTTAATTGGTATCCTGCCAAGTGACATGACCTCTTAATTGGCAGAGTACTAGGTAAAAAGATTTAGTTTAATGCTTTTCAATCACTTTACACTATTGTTACAGCAGAACAACTTACTAGTTTAAATAGAGAGGGAAAAAAAATCCCAACTGTTACTAATGTCCTAAAAGCTGTTTATAGTAGTTTATGGGACTGAATTAATGTTGCTCATCTAGAATTTTGCCTTCTAAACTCTGGGGTTTTGTCCTGTTCTAATGGCCATTAAAGTTGTAGTATCTGATCATTATTTTAATGTTTCTTAATTATTTAATTCCTAATAATTGAAACATGTTTACTGTATCTTCGTAAGTGAAAAGAAAACTGTTTCTGGTTTTCCTTGTTCTTGAACTATCGCTATGTCTCTGATAGTTACATAAATGAAAAGGATTATTGAAGTACGTAAAAAATGCTGAAAAGACTTACTGTCACTTTGCGAACATTATGGGGCAGAAATTATTTTTATTCTTATTTTTTAATTAAGATATATGAAGCATGAGTGGGTAGATAACCTGCCCATAGTGACATAGTCAGTGATTTTCAAAGCCAGGACTCTAAACTAGGCGTTCTGATTTCTAACCCCACCCTCTTAGTCACTGTGCTACGGCGTCTCCTGTCTGGAGCGGTTCTTGACACGGCGGCATTCGACTTAGAAGTGAAACTGGTGTTTCTTGTAGACAAACTGATTGTCTCTGTGAGGAATATTACAGTTTCTTTAGTATTCACCAATAATTTATTTCATTTTTTCCTTAGGTATGGACCGTGAGTAGCGTGTTGATCTGATTTTGGTCACTATGGTTTGTAAAGCTTGAGGTGCTAGTCAGACTTTTCCCATTTCTGTGTAGTTTGTGGAATGGAATCTGCGTGCCATTTAAAAAGACTTTAACTATAGGGTAGAAGGATCATGTTGGAGCCAATAGGTGTGCCTTTTAGTCCTGGTTCTATCAACTACCAACTTTAGCATGCTAGAAAAGTGGGGGGGGGGAGGGTGGGGTTTTTTATGTTTTTCGTGTGTTTCTCTCTCTTTCCTTGCTTTGTAAGAGAAATAGAGATTTCTAGTTCATAGGAATTTTGGTGAAGACCAAATGAGATAGCACGTAAAAGCATCTGGCAAAATGTATCTTACAAAGTAGATACTGAATAAATATGACTTCTCTTTTCTTCCCTGCCTGCCCTGCTGCTATATTTTAAACTCCGGTTACTGACAGTTTTATGTAACTGCTATAAAATCGAGGGGAACTGAAACTGTCAGTCTAATTCATGGGAGTTGGTTATCTTCGTGATGATATTTCAGGCCCCAGATAAGTGGCACACAGAGGTATTTATAAGCCACAGTAAAAGAAGGAAATCCAAATATCTGGATATTATTTTACTAATCATTGGTACCTGCTTCTGGCTGCGGTGGGCTATCTTATTTCTATTACTTAAAACTGTGTTTACAGCAAACATTTTCCCAATTGCTGATGATAAGATATAGCTTGAGCTCTATTTTAGTATATGATATACAAACCTTTGTATATCACTTCATGTTGTTCATATGTGTTCCTGATCTCAATGCCATCTCAATATGCTTAACTGTACGGTCTATATAACATAAAAATGCCTTTATAACCTTATTTTAAAATGTATTTAATGTCACTAATCTTATGGGAATGTAATAAATTGTTACTAATCTGGACTGATGTCTAATCATCCTCATTTTAAAGATGTAGAATCTGCTGCACAGGGTGATTCATTTTCTTAACGTCCTATGGAATCCATAAGTATAATTTGTGAGATATTTTGAATTTCCCAAATAAATAATATCACTAATTTTATCATTTTATTACATAAATAAAAATAAATTTTGCTAAACTTTCATATGTTCTTACATTTCAAGAAATGATGTAAAGTTTTGTATATTAAAGTATTTAATACTTATTTAATACTTAAATATATGGCTAGATCAAATAGAAGAATTTTAAAACCTGAATCACTTTAATTTTCTACTTCCTCTGCAGATACACTAATAAAAATAGAATCTGACATATATATATGGCTCCTGAATCTGTGCCTGACATTTGTAGATGATTCTCATTTAATTTTATTTTTGCCACATAACATACCCTTCATTATCTACTCTGGGTAATTGTATGTAACTTTTCTTCTTGGGATCTGTTCCACTACCCCTCCCACTTCTGGGTGGAGTTGACACTCCCAGCTCCAAAAGTAAGGTGTATCAGCGCAAGCCCAGCCAACCATAACCCCCAGGCCTGTCTAATGGATTCAGTGGTAGATACTATCAGGATCTGGAATTTGATTTTACTCTACTTACAAGCTAATAAATTGGTCTGTTGCTATTTCATTGATGCCAGCAGAATACACAAGATTTCTGAGTCAGAGACAAAGAACTGTGCAGCCAGTAAGCAACATGATTTGCCTTAGTTCCTTAGTTCTCATGGGGCTGAGACAGTGTGAGCCCAGATGGATAGTGTGCAGCAATGGGTCTGTGTCACAGCTGAGGGACACTGATCTTGGGAAAACCACTAATTTATAGTACGCAGTAATCAAGCCTTCTCTTTGTCCTTGCTCAAGATTGCTTGCTGCAAACACAACCTTGAGAAATAATCTAGGTAAAAAGTCGTCAGTGCCTCATATTCTTGGCATACCCAGCAGGGTGCGTGGAGGGTGAGAGGCACATGGAGGGATGCCTCCCAACAAATACATGATCTCAGACAGTCTAATTAGGGAGAATCATTTTTACTATTTCCCCTGAAATTTGAACCTGGAAAAATGTCATGTTTCAGTTTTCTGCAGCTGTCTGTAATTACACAGGAATAGCCAATCTGAAAATAGAGCCAAGATTGAGAAAGTCAGAGATGAGAAAAGGAGACTGAAAAAAAAAAAAAAAGATCGTACCGAGTTACAGATCAAGTACACTGTGAAGCCAAATCTTCCTCGAGAATGTTCAGTTAAGTGAGCTAATTAGGTTTTCATTCATTCACAACTAAAAGAGTTCTGACTGGCTTGGTGTTTGACATGCATCATCTCATCATAATAGCCCTATAATGGAGGTATTATTACCCTGATCTTACAGATGAATGTGCGTCATGGAGATTACCTCGCCCAGTATCACCTAATGAAGAAAGCAGAGGCAGTTTGCTGATGGCTGACTGCATGCTCTTAACAGTTAAATCGCTACTTTAAAGTACTTTAGAAATACCAAGGCTCACCCCAGACCTAATGAATCAAAATCTCTAAGGTGGAGCATAGAGAGCATACATTTTTTTAAGTTCTTGGGTGATTCTGATGCAGGGCTATAGACCACTTGTTAAGAAACGTTTGCCTTAGAAACATAATTTCAAGGATACTGCTGCCTGACCGTCTGATACTATGTCCTTATTAAAAAGCTTTGCTTCTGGAAAATAACACCTGAAGTCTAGTCAGTGATGTAAACTACAAATCAAAAGAAATTCTGAGAAAAGCTCTATTGGGAGAAGTGGGAAAAGTCAATAAACAAAGAGTCCCAGGCTCGGGGCGGGGGAGGAGCGTTAGGAAATGGGAACTTAAAAGGGAAAGAAGGTTGGGGGCAGAGGTCTGAAGTTCTGTTTCACCAATTATTACCTAAGAAATCCCTTTTTGCTTAATTAATTACCTTGTGTGTGTTTAAGTTCAGATTCCACACCGAGTTTTATATAGGGAGACTTGAGGGTCTTTTGAAATAGACGTGCAGACATCTGGTTGATTTTGCTAGTTACAGTGGCTCATTGGACATGAAGGAGAATGTTTAATTATTGACTTTGAATAGACATTTTGCCACTGCTGATAATATTAGCTAGATTAATGAATTGTTCAAGGGTTTTAGAGACAGAAAGAACCCTATTGAGAGTTACTGTTCATCAGTATTTGGACAGCATTTCCTAGAATAGTCATGCAAGTCACATGTGTTATTGTCAAATATTTTCCTGCTTGCCTATCTTGTCTCAGATTTCTCTCTCTCTCTCTCTCTTTAAATTTAAATGAAGTATTAGTTGTCTTTTGATACAGGTATTATTATTGTGAAAGTCAGAACTTTTTCTGTACATGCTATTCTACAGCATCTCCATAATAAGTCTTCCTCCAAATGGAGTCTGATATATAGTAAATCTTTCTTAAATTTTTAAAGCTGGGAGCACTGGAGGTCGTGGTCTGTGTCTGGTCCCGGGATGTAGGTGCTGAAGAGGGGAGTAGAGTTGAATTCCACTGCAGAGATAGTATGTTAGCTGATGGCCACATCTCATTTCATTTTATACATCTTGTCCACTCAAAACTGAAGACTTGAATCAGTCTGGCTTAAAGAGGTATTTGTTTTTAGAGTCTTAAGCTCTTTATTATTCCAAAGAATTTTAGAAGCATGCCTGTAGTCTCAGCCTTAAATAAGTATAATATTTCCAGCTTTAGGCCAAGAAGATTGCATGTGATATATGTTTTGACAATAGTTAAGTTTATCATCAAAGTGAACATTTTACCAAAGGGCTTTTAGATAAAATTATATCTCCTTTTTAGATGATGCTTTTCTCTACCCAGCAGTTTGACAAGCAGGTGTTTTGATATTTTAGTTTGAACTGGTTGCTTCTGTTCACAAGCTGTGTCATCATTGCAGGAGCACCTTCCTTTTCCTTATGGGTGAAATCAGAAGCTGGATGTATCTGCTCATCCTTAAGGCAGTTCTCTCAGGAGCACACTCAGTACAGTACCCTGTCTCCAGATATTCAGCAAAGCAGTAAATAATCACTTATAACATTATATGGGCACCTGCCTCCATCTTGGGAAACCATGTAACAATGTTGAACCTCTCTGCCTTCTTTAACACCAACAAATGAAATGTGCTGAATGAAAAGCAAGATATCCGTCTGAATATGTGGAAGAGGTTCTCATGGGCTCAGAGGTGTATGGTGCAGCAAGACAGCAGCACAGACTTTGCAATACCTTGTTTTTAAAGCACACACTACTGTAACAATTATGCAACTGTCTATGAATCGTTATAGTTAAGGACCTAACCTCTCTGATGTGGCATGCTAGAGTGGAGAAGGGAATGAGCAAAATTTGCAAGACATAACCCTACTACCAAAGTGTTTTTTAGAAGATTGATATAAATATAACATCTCTATTATTTGTTTAAAATATGTTGGGAATATATCACAATTTTAAAAAATGTATCTTCCATAATATTTTCCAGGAGAACTCCTTGCCTTTTTCCTCAGGCCCAAACCATACATTCAGCATTTTTCAATGGTCAGTGTTAAATTGGATGAAGCATCAAAGATTTTCAAACATGATCCTTTCTTGGGCCATTCTTGGAGGGAGAAGATGGCCTCAGAAATTCCATTCTGAGAACACAGAGGTCCCCAGTAAGAGAGAGAGCAAGGACATTAAACTGATACATTTTACCTTCCTGCATAAATGTTTCATTGCTGTCTCTCACACCGAGGTGAGGCTCATCGCCTTAGCATAAGAGAGAGCTTGTTTCCAACTTCTAGGCAGTGTAGAAAGGCTTGGGAATCAGGTGAGGCAGGGGGGATAGGGGTTGCCGAGAGATTTCTAAATTCTTTTTTTCCTGCCTTCACACATCAAAGGCTAAGACTAAAGGACTCAAGTCCTATGCTTTTCCTCTAGCGTAACATGGATGCAGGGTATGTGGAATGTTTTTCATGGGTGAGGTTGACAAAGGTAAGGAGAGATGCAAAAGCCCTGAGACAGAGCCACAGAAAAAGTTATCAGCCAGAAGAGCTCCTGAGGGTCACCAGTCCAGAGCTACCCTGGACCCCCTGTGGTCACTGAGCCAAGAGGCTCACCACAGGGCTGCCTGCTGCAGCAGGGCCAGGTCACTGCTTTCAGAGGCAGGGGTAGACCCCAGGCTGGTGGGCCGTATGAGAACCCCCAGAAGACTCTGAGAGGGTTGCAGCACACAGGAGCTGTGGCGCAGCACTCACCAAGCTGAGAAGTCAGATCACAGGCTCCAGAAGCTGCTGATTTCAACAACTGCAACCAGGAATCATCCAGGTGACAAATGACCAGTTCCCAGAGAGCCAAGGGCAGACAGAGCTGCTCTTCCAAGGACCTCACCTCGTCCCTTCTTCCATTGGGACACAAAGTCTCTCCCAATGTTCACTCTAAAGCCATTTCAGAGATGATAAAAGGGGAAAGGGAGGCCAGCCGAGAGACACTTGAAATTTTCTGAAAATGGCTATTTAAATTATCAGCTCAGTTGGATGTCTGAACATTTATTTAATTTTTCCTCCCAGCTAACCAGTTGCAAGGGGCTTGGAATTATGTTCAGATTAGTTAAAACCAAAAGAACAAAATGTTTTCTCCGCACATCAAAGTTATGAGTTCAATTTGCCACCTTGCTATAGCTTTTAAAAGTAATAAAAACAAGTCCAGCTAAGATAATGTACAGAACTATAATATAATATAATGTACAGTATAATGTAATATATATTATAATATTATATATATTATTATATATTATATATAATGTACATTATATATATAATATATAATGTACATTATATATAATATATAATATATATTATATTATATATATTATATTATATATAATATAATATAATGTAATATAAGATAATGTACGGTTACAAGGCATTTGAAGGTATTTGAAGGCCACAGTCCCCCCACCCTGCTTCTGGAATCACTGCTTGGAAAATACTCCTTTCTCCTTATTTTGCTGTGAAAATAAAATCACTCTAAAAAAATAAAGTCTGTTTAAAAAAAAAACAAAAACAAAACTCCTTTAGTACCTCCAGGGATGGAAATGGCCATCACTGAACAAAGCATAAAATATGTCTTTCTTCTTTTATGTTGAAATCTGATTTTTATATTCCCTTTACCTATTGCCCTCTGAAACATCTTTAGATGATCACTTTTTTTTTTCCTTCCATTACCTTTCCCTGGGATGTAAATTAGCAATTACTTAGCTCCCACAACGAAGTCTGAGGTCGTAAATGAGGACAGCCAGTAATTTAATCTGTGAAAGACTATGAGATCATCTAGTTAGTTTGGTAACAACAGCAAACCATAGAGTACTTCCTATTCATACTGACTCAGTTTTTTTTTTCTTTTTTTCTCTCTCTCTTTGAACTAACAGACTTTTCTTTACCAGAAAAAATCAAATTATAACTTCAATCTTGGTAAAAATTCCAAAGGTAATCAAAATCTTTCTTCTTAAAACCTATGAAAGAGCAACCAAGCCAGTTTGTGTGTATTTTAAGTAATCTGTTGAAACAGGAAAATTCCAATGGCAAAGTCAGACAACTTGCAGCAACATAATACATTTGTTTATTTAGTTAATATTACAGTGGTAACAGGTTAAGAGCACTAGATCTGTGTCCTCAAAAGAGGATAGTGATCAAGATTTTTATTTGTAAATTTCACTGTTCTTAACTATTAAAAATCTATTTTCCAAAGGAGTAATAATATGCATTATTTTTAAATGACAGATCTAAACTTTCAAATTTATGATCAAAAGCCTATTTGTTCATTAAACAAAACATTAGGGACATTTTAACTATTGGTTGCTCCTTTCAGGAAAGCACAATGTTCTTGAAGCAAATATACATAAAACATATTTTTCCATGGTGATTTCAACCATTGTGTATCATGTCAGTGAGGGAACCTGAGAACCCCAGATGTTGAGAACTCTCTGATTGTTGCAATACACTCTGGTTTACTTAAACAATCAACCAACAAACATGTATTTAGTGCCTACTATGTACAAGCCAGCATCCTAAAGCAATACAGGAAACACAAAGAAGTAACATTATTGGTCCTTGCCCTGCTCAGGTTTCCAATGAAGTGGTCAGATTAAACACAGACACAAATTACTCTACTTTCAATGTCTTCAAAAGAAGTGATGATGTTAACTAGATTGTATGTTAGCATCACCTATGCTGGAACCTAGAGGAAGCAGGGACATAAGCAGGGGCATCTTCGGCACAGATTAAAGTCTGTCTGAATCAGATTTCCGAGTTCTAAGTTTGAGGGCTGCTTGCACCCTCATATCTGAAAGTGTTGTAGCCAGTCTCTCACCTGCCACTGTTAGTGACTGTATTTGGCAATTGTTTCACGGACTCATGACAAGGGAGCAAGATAAACAAATATATATAGTATGTGAGTATATTATGATTTGGATACAGTATATATTATTTGAATATAGTATATATTCAAATCATATGTAGGGTGATGTTGAAAGCTAGGAGTTCGGGACTTTCCACTCTGCATGGGAGAAGCCTAACCCACGTTATTTATTATAAGACAAACAAGAGACTACGTAAGAAAAGTACGAAAAACTCTCCAAACTTCACTGAACACAAGCAAAAATAGAAAGGCTAGAAGAAAGGATAAGACAAGAGGGCCTAGCACAAAGGAGAGGCTTGGACGGGACCGTGGGGAGAGAGCTTTCCCCACCGCTACCTCCGCGCCCGCCCCATCGCCAGTGTCCCGAAGAAGAGGCCCTGGGCTAGGCAAGTGGAGAAAAGGAAAGCAGAGACATTTTTTCAAACACCACAAATAAATAAATAAATATGTTAAGTAAGAAAATAACCTATTAGGCACCGCTTGAAAGGCAGCAGCCCTCAGGGGTCGGGCAGGCCGCACCCTCTCCCTGCAGGTGGCGGCGACGCGGTCGGGATCGGCCGAGACTGGGAAGCCGTCACCTGAGGTCCCGGCCCGGTGCCTATCATTACTCTTGGATGTGCACCTCCAGAAGCTTGGGTGAAGGAGAAAGCCTAGTGGAGCTGCAGCCAAGCTCTCGGGCGGCCCCCAGGGAAAGTGCGCCCTGTCCTTCCTGGCCTAATGCAGACCAGCGCCCCGGGAGTGCCTAGCTCTTGGTCTTTGAAACTAAAAGAGCCGTTTGTCAGCCGGGCGGGAGAGGGGCTTCCATTACAAGCCCTCCTCCCCCACCAAAGCCCGGAATCTTTTAAAAACCCCCAGTCGCTTGTTCTCAGCTCCTTTTTGCTCCAAAGTGGGCTTTGGATAAGGACTGCAGGATGCCTGGGGTTCGAAGCGCGGGACCGATTTTACTAAGCACCTGGCTCCGCTCTGGGTGGAGTGGGAGGGGCGGAGGGGCTCGGCGAAGCGCGCACCTTCACCCGAGGGTGGGAGAAAGGGCCAGCTGCCGAGATCCTTCTCAAGTCTGACTTTCTTTGAAGTAGGGCTGCAGAAAGGGAGAGTGGTGGTTCTCGAGACTCCGCTAGAGGCATCAAGCAGAATCCGGCGAGCGAGGGGCCCTGCCGGGCGCGGCTGAGGGCCAGCTGAGTTTTCCCGAGGGAAACCCGTGGCGGTAACCGTGGCTCAGCTTAAACAGAAACGACGGCTGGCGGGGCTGAGGGTCAGGCTCAGCTGGCGACGTTAATAAGTTCACGATCTGCACCGGTAGGACGGGGCGGAAAGAAAGACCGAAATTGCCAAGGGAGGGGCAAAGAGGGACGCAGAAGTACAATCGCAGGGGAGGAAGAAGCGAAAGAGGAGAAAGGGCCCCGCTAGTCTTTCCAGTTTATAAGCAAAGCGTCCAATTCCACCTTTGTCGCGCGCCTTTCCCGGGTCTCCACCAGAAGCGCACAGTGTCCTAGCCCCACTTTTCCCATTGCACCCTGACTCCTGGGATACTTTCACCTCTCGCACCCGGCCTTCCTTTCTCCTCATCCTCCCCTTCTCCTGGTACAAAGCCCCTGCTTGGCCCGGGCTCAGAGAGTAGTGATCCGGGACGTGCAGGTGCCATTACGGAAGACGCCGCCGGACTCCAGGTTCTCAGGCTGGAAGTCCTCCACACTGTAGGCGCGGCTCTTGAGGGCCGTGGCGTAGTAGTCGACTGGCTCCTCGGCGGCGTTGTCCATCCAGCTGAGGCAAAGGATGCGCTGGAAAGAGCGCTTGAAGTTGTCTGAAAGGAAGCCATAGAGGATGGGGTTGGCGCAGCTGTTGGCATAGCCGAGGATGACCGACAGCTGGCTCACCGTGGCGTCGTCCTGCTCTGCGAACACGTTGACTAGCTGCACCACATAGAAAGGCATCCAGCAGATGACAAACACCATCACCACCATCATCACCATCAGGGTGATCTTGCGCTCTGAGCGCTTGCGCTGTTGCCAGCCGGCCTTGAGGGCCACCATGCGCATTTTGGCGATGATGAGCACGTAGCACAGGCAGATGGCCCCGACGGGCAGCAGAAAGCCCATGAGGAAAGTGTACAACACGAAGCCCACCAGCCAGCGCTGGGCGGGCTCGGGCATGAGCATGTTGCAGGCCACCGTGCCGTCACTGTTGGCCGCCGTGCGCGAGAAGACCACGATGGGCAGGATGACGAGCAGCGATAGCACCCACACGCCCAGGTTCACCACCTTGGCCACGGAGGGCCGGCGGTAGCGTGCTGCCTTGATGGGGTGCACCACGGCCACGTAGCGGTCCACGCTAAGCACAGTAAGACAGTAGATGCTGGTGAACATGTTGACCGCGTCCACGCTGAGCACGAGGCGGCAGAGCAGCGCGCCGAAGGGCCAGTGGCGAAGCAACGTGGAGGTGACCAGGAAGGGCACGCTGAGCAAGAGCAGCTCGTCGGCGACGGCCAGGTTGAGGATGTAGATGTTGGTGGCCGTCTTCATCTTGGCGTAGCGCAGGATCACGTAGATGACCATGGAGTTCCCACACAGCCCCACCAGGCACACCACGGAGTAGATGAAAGAGATGAGGATAGCGCTGCCCTGGCCCTCGCTCAAGGTCCCGTTCTGGGACGCATTTCGCCCCGGCTCCTCCATCCCGTCTGCAGCTCCGGCCCCGGGGTCCCTGCTGCCGCCGCCTTCGCCACAGCTGCCTGGGCTGGGGCTACAGGAGGAGGGAGAGGAGGCGGTGCCATTGGGGAACATCTCAGCTGATGGGGGCCGATGGGGCTGCCGGGGCTGGGGCGTTCTCCTGGCGCCCCCGCCGCTTGCGCTGTCACTTGGCACCCCGGCCGTCCGCCCGCAGCTCACAGCCGCTGGGCGCCTGCGGGGAAGCGCTCAGAGACTGCAGGGAGCGCGGCTCCCCCGGCGCCGGCGGAGCGCATCACCCAGCGGCTGCTTGCGCGCAGCCGCTCGCCGCTCCAGGGCACCTGTGCACACGCGAACGTGGAGAGGAGAGGCCGGGAGACTAGGGCCCCGCGCGGCACAGCCATTAACTGCCGCGGCTGTGGGCTGGTGAATGATTAACAGGCACCACCCGCGCGTCAGCAGCTACGAAAATGGGGGGCGGGGGCGAAGAAAGAGAGGGAGGTAGGCGATATAGGTGGCTTATCACTCCTCGCCCAATTTTTTCCTTCCCAGTTTTGAGCTCCGATCGACTAGAGCAGCTGCTTCTGGGGTTCCCCTGCAGCACCCCTTTACCCATCCTTCAGAGGGACCTGGGGAGTTTCTCCGCTTTCCTGGAGGGTGGATGGGAAACAAAGGTGGAGATTCTGTCCCATCCCACCCTGCTTCTATCCAAAGCAAAGAGTGAAGCAGACCCTAGGCACGGATGTCTGGAGTTCATCTCCATTTCCCTCAGTTGCTGCCCCACCCTGGGGGACCCATTCCTGTCCAGTCGTCCGGCGCCCCAAACTCTCACCTCCCGCCCCCGCCTGCCCTGCCCCCTGAGAACCGCTGCCGAAGTCCTTACCCAGGGCACGCTACCTCCAGACCGACGCGTAGATGGCCCGGGCAAAGTGCCTGTGCGGTCTGGTAGCGCGGTGACGTTCTTCGTGCGGTCCCACTGCTTTCCTTGGGCGGGACCCCAGCACAGGCGCCCACTCAGATTTACTCTGAAGAGTGGCGGAAACTGACCCTACGCCGCGAACGTTAGGAGGAAGAAGGACAGCAACTGTGCATTTAGGGACTCCTGCGTTACAACCCCGCAGGCAGCTCTTCGAGGGAGGGAGTGTTCGGAGGCCTGAGAAAACCATTGCGAATCTCTTAATACAGCTTGTAGTGCCCAGAGCCCCCTGCGTCTCCCAGAGGAAAATCGACTTTAGAAAGGAGGACGCGCGCCTGGGGGCACAGAAGGAGCCCGAGGCTCCCCCCGCCTCCCTCTCCCCGCCCCCTCCCCTCCCAAACGTGCCAGGCGCGGTATTGGAAATCCATCTAGGTGTTCGCTGGGTATAGATAAGGCTGCGCCGCATCCCTGATGTACTTCGTACCCGGGAGAATTGGTGGGCCCTGGGGGAGGAGAGTGTATAGGCCTGGGAGAGCAGGGATGCCAGTCGGGGCCGGCAGGTGATCAGACCTGTCACCAACTCCAGGAACATCAGGACGACCTTCGAGTCTCTCCGTGAAATACTTAAGATTGCAGCCTTTTCTGAGGCCCCTGGATGTGTGCCACGTGCCTAAACTTTTAAGACACAAAAGTCAGTGTAGGCATGCCTAAAGCTCACTGACTTCATATAGGAACTGAACAGTTACTGTGTTTAAAAAAAAAAAAAGTTCAATGATCATGATTTTTAAGGATCTCTAGGACTTTCCACCATCCCTAGTCTGGGCTCCCTTTGGCTTTCCAATCCTTCCAGTCCAAAGGAGAATCACTCCATCCAGCTCCCCAATTCTTTTCAAGATCCCTTCAAGTCTTTGTCTGAACCGTGCAGGTTCCCAGGAAGACTGACCTTCAGCAGCCTAGTGCTGCGGGGCCTCTTTCAAGCCTAAGCTTTGTGTCAGTTTTTGTTAGTTCTTCCTCTCAGCCAGGCGGCACCCACTGTGCTGTGAGTCTCAGTTTCCCTCCCGTCAGTACAGTTTGCACTAAGGAGAGGCAAATCTAAACAGAAACTAAATTCCTCATCGAGGATATTTGTACCAGACAGTCCAGAATGCAGAAATGGATGCAGAAATGGGAAGAAAAAAAAAAGTAAAATTTCTATTTTCCCCTTTATCTGGGTATCATTTGCATGTATGTGCTTTAGTTCTCAAAACTAAATGCTCCTCAAAGCAAAAGAATAACTTTTGTAGTGTGTTGATTATAGCAATCAGAGATAAAAGAAAAGATGACAGACTGTCATAGGAATGTGTGCAATGGGCACTGAATTATTAATGAGAAATGTGCTGGGAAGAAATCTGAAATTTCCTAAGACCCAAGCTGCTTAACCCATTGCTTTATCTCAACCAATTACTTTATCTTAAGTAGGATGTGGAATTCGTGGTTAGTTGTATTTCATTTTCCTTAAAAAATACAGTGCATATGGAGAAAAAAAAATGAATGTTCATCAGGTTTTTAAAAAACCGGCTTCTTTTTCCCCAGCAGAGCTTTTAACAAGCCAAGCCTCGTAATGATTTAAATGCCTCTTTGTCAGTCACTGACTAAAGACACCTGGCTATTCCTCAGGGGGGTGACATTTCAACAGTCATCATCTAGATGCCTTGGCTTTGATCATGGTTGCTCCAGTGGGAGTGGGTGATGGGAGCCAGTAAAGCACAGCTCTCTTGTTCAGGATCTCATATGTTTATTCCGCAGCTCATCTTAGGGAAATCTCCTCTCAATTTACTGGTAGCCTCATATACAAAAGAAGAAAACTTAAGACCTGATGTGAGCATGCTTTTTTGTTTCTTTGTGAAGTGGTTTCTATGATGAATTTTTAATCCATGAGAAGAGATTGACAATGAGATGCTACTTTACATCCACTAGGGTGGCTATAGTAATTTTTTTTAAGGAAAAGAAAAATAACAAATGTTGAGCATATGGAGAAATTAGAACCCTTATATGTTGCTGGTGGGCATAAAAAATGATGCAGCAACTTTAGAATATTTGATGATTCCTCAAAAAGTTAAACAGAATCGCCATATGACCCAGCAATTCCACTCCTAGGTATTTACTCCCCAAAACCAAAATATGTATTTGAACAAAACCTTGTCCATGAATCTTCATAACAGGACTATTCATAGTAGCCAAAGAGATCAGCAATCCAAATATCCATCAACTGATGAATGGATAAACAAAATGTGGTACATCTTTTTATGATCCATGCATAAAAAGGAATGAAGTTTCAAAACACACTACAACATAGACAAACCTTGAAAACATTACGCAGAGTGAAAGAAGCCAGACACAAAAGTCACATATTGCATGACTCAATATATATGAAACATCCAGAACAGCCAAATCCATAGAGACAGAGCAGCTTAGAGGTTGGCAGGGGTTGAGGAGGAGAGGGAATGGGAAACTAGTGCTTCATGGGTATGGGGTTGTTTTGGGGGGTTATGAAAATTTCTGGAATTAGATAGTGGTGGTGGTTGCACAATGCTGTGAATGTACTAAAAGCCACTGAATTGTACACTTCGAAATGGTTAAGATTATGAATTTTATGTCATGTGAATTTTTCTTCAATAAAAAGAGAGATTGAGATGGATATGAGCCATGCAGTGTTATCAAATCTTTTCAGCCATGTATTTCTTAACATTGTATCTGTGAACTAATCCATGAACAAAGGAAAACAACCAAGAAAAAGGCAGCATGTTTCTGGGCTAAACAACATATGATTGGAGTTGCAGCTGTTTTAGAATTATCTTAAGGGCAGGAGCCCCGTTAGGAATCTGCCTTCCTCTCAGACCTCAATTTAATATAAGCATTTCTTAAAGAAACAAGAACGCTAATGTAGTTAATTATGTATCTAAAGCCTTGAAAAGCTTAAAATAAGCTTGTTTTCTCCAAGACAGTTAGCTGTCCCTCATTTCTCTCTTCTTCTGTTACTATCTTTCCTATGCCTCTATGATCTGAATATTTCTCCATATGAGAGAAGAAAGAAGATGGCTTTCAAGAAGGGGAGAATGAAAGTCCTAATTTAGGAAGCTGCAGGTTCTTAAGCAGACTGATTTTCTTCCCCCACCTCAATTCTCTCCTACAAGCTACACTCCCCTGTGCTATCATGTACCAGGTGTACACTTTGATTACTGTGTTTGTCACACTGTGCTGTGATTTGTGTGTGTGTGTGTGTACTTGTCTGTCCCCACTTCTAAATCTGTAAGCATGTCCAGAACAGGGGCTACATTTTACTTATCTTTATATCCACAACACCTAGCACAGAAGCTGGAAAATTTCCCAATACCTCCTTGTTCTATTTTCCCAAGGCATCCCATGAAGAGTACGTTCTTTTTTCTAACCCATAAAATTTAGACACAAAGAAATAAACTTTGGGCCTCTTGCAAGAAGAGCTTTAATATCTGTGTAATATCACCATCTGTAATAATTCCTTATACATTTCAGTCTTCTGAATAATTTCAATCTGCATATCCTATATCAACAGTGATCATGCTGATGACTCATTCATTGATCATTCTTGGTCTTAAATTTACTGGCAGAGAAAGGGCTCTGGAAAATGGGTAGTACATACTTTAGTAGCTACTGATGGTTATTTAATAGTATCATGCAGTGTGAAAACCATTATACGTGGAAGTTCATTTCTTTCTCATTGCAGCCCTATGTCCCAGTTGGTTTGGTGAAATAGTAATTATCAGGAACTCAAACTCTCCTTCTGTCAAAATCATTACTAATGAGTTTTTTTCCAGTTGGAGCCTATGGTGATCCTCAAATGAGCTCCTTTAATCCATGTCAGTGGTAAAGCGCTGGCTGGGGCCAGGGATTAAAGGGAACGCTTCCTGGAACATACTCTGCCCTGGCATCATCAGAGTTGTGTTTACACACAACTGTCTTGGAAGATGGAACCAAACTGGCTATGAGGGGTGGGCACCGCTCAGCAATATGACCCACAGCAGAGGTATATGTCACTCAAGGGCCATCTGTCATTAAGCAGTTAACATGATGACAGCCTAATAAGAAAGTCACCAGAGTGCCAAAGTAGCTATAGGGCTAAGGAACAATCCTGGACCTCATTTCCCAATGATGCCCCATCGCTTCACAACAGCCCTGATGGCGCGTGGTTCAGTTCATCACCAATCTCGGCAAACCCGCCCTAACTCACTGATTTTCCTATCACCTCTCTGTGAAACAGCAGGACAGCGTCTTTTTTTGTGCTTTCAAAAAACACACATGGTGCAACAACTCCCATTTATCTCTATGGATTCTCTACTACTAAATGATATTTCTGAAAACAAGAATTCAACACATACAGAAAAGTTTTCATTAGTATTGATGGATAAATAAAAATAAAACAAAAGCACCCACACGTTACCTGTATTATTTTGAGTAGTCCCACCCAGTAATACATTCTTCTGTAATGTAGTCTTTGTTAGTCAAGGATTTCAAGATTGGTTGCATTGGTTTCAATGCACTTTGGGGGCATTTTTCTTTTTAGCAGAAACTACAAAAAAAAATGCTTTCAAAGGCACAAAATCATAATTTTGTTTCTTTTGATTGCTGTTTGATTTTTGAGCAGAGTGTCTAAACATTTACAACAAATCACCCATTCTTTGAGAGAGGGCTGTTCCTTTGGAGTGGGCTGTATCTGTCAGTCAACTTCACCAGTTAAGAAACAACCCAAAGCCAGCAAAGGGCCAGGTGTGGAAAGTAAAGCCATTTTGTAGGTGAAAGCTATATAGCCTTCTTTAAGATATAAAACCTTTTATTCTTAATTTAAAAACAAAAGGCATATAATTAGAGAGAGATTTAAATCTATGTAGCCATCATAACACCTGCCATGTTGAGACAGGAGCCTAGGCACGTGCTCCCTCAGCCAAAACACTGCTTTACTTAGATGACAGGAAGCAACTTAAATGCTGGTCTTTTCTCCTCTTCCACAATTAAGTTGGAATTGGTCAGTGGCATGTCTGCGTTGCTTACATGTTTGTCTTCTGCTGGAAGCAGGAAGAATGGGCCGTGAGTGGTGGACTCAGAACCACCGGGAGTGGTCCAGGAAGGGAATGACTGGATCGCCTGCTCCCTCCCTCCTCCTGAGGGCTGGCAGCCTCACCACCTACACTGTGCCCTGCCTCTGCTCTCTCCTTTATTTAGGCAGTTGCTGGGGCAGGGGTGGGGAAGGGATGGTACTTCACTTTGACCTTGAGGAAGCAGCGAGAATGCCTACCCCTCCTTTCCTATTGGGAGAAGCAGGTGAGAAGATTGCACAGTCCAGGTGGGACCACCTGGCCTGATCAGGAAGTCACCATTCTTTGACAGCTGCCTGGGTGAACTGAAATTTCACTGCTCATGCAATTAGCCAGAACACTGGTTTCTGATACTATATCCTATGATTTTCAAAAAAAATTCATAGAAGTAATATTCAGACTATAGTAGAATACTGACATAATTACATAATTGTATATGGTCACTTATGGTCCCCATTTCTTAGTGAGAAAGAACTGGAAATTAATATCAGAATTCCATTATGTATGAATAATGCTGTGTTTTTTATCAAAACTGAGTAATCTGTTCATTAATTTAACAAATATTTATTGAGTGCCCACTGTGTGGCAGGCACTGTTCTAGGCATTGGAGATGCAGTTGCAAAGATGAACTAGTTTCCAGCGGAATTCTAGTGAGGCAGAAAGAGAGTCAACAGATGGACACATGGGTAATAAACTGCATTTAGTGGTAAGTTCTAAGGAGACAAGTAGGGGCAAGAGACCAGAGAGTGCTGGAGGGGTGGGTGTATTTGACCTAGATTAGATCAAAAGGGCAGTGAACGTGATGATGCAAGAGCAGCCCTGGAGGATGTGAAGGTCAAGGAGTACTGTAACTTCAGTTATAGCAGCACGTGTGAAGCAGGGGTGCCAGGCACACTTCAGTTACACCCCTGCATCCCTCCTTTTTATTTATTTATTTTTTGCTTCCTAACGTCATGATAATTTAGAGAACACCTTTAGATCTCATCTAGACTGCTCTTTGAACCTGGTGGATCCCGCTGACTATTTCAGTTGAGCTTTCCGAGCCCTAGGAAAGTAGATTAGGGAAACAACAGCCTCTGTAGAGTGCTGCCTTTGCAAGGTTTCTCCTCTGGGGCTATGCTCCATGTTACACTGGCACCTGTAAGCAGATAAGGGAGGAAAAGGCCAGGAGTTCAACATGTGTAAAAGCCAGTTCTGAAACTGAGAACACTTGAACAATGCATTTCTTCTTCTTCTCAGTGAATTGGGAAAACTCCTTCCTGAGTGGCGAGGCACACCATGCGTGCTCTGGATTATCTACCAGGGAAGAGCACGGGAACACCTGAGCTCATCCATGAGCTGGGTGATGGCGTGCTGCTGGTTTCTCGGGGCCAAGACTTAAAAACAGATGAAAACGAGGATCTGCTTCGGACCAGAACTGTGTGCAAATGAGTATATTTGACAGTAGGGACTGGAAAGAGGAAGGCAGTCTAGTTGGGGAAGGGGCTTGGTGGGAAAGGGAAGGTTCTGGCACGTTGTAGGACACGTGGGCTTAGCATTGTCTTCTGTAATCACACTTTATATGCAACTGTCTACTATAGCAATTCTGGGTAAAAACAAAATTCTGGTTTTCAATCATCACGTGTTTCTCTCATTGGTGGTAGTGCAAAACTCATACTCGAATTAACAAAGTCTCAGATGTAAATAATTAATGATTCAGTTGACTCAGCACCTCCTAGAGAGCACAGCCCCTGTGACTCCCTGCCCAGGGGTCCCAAGCCCACTTCCAGGGCCAGTGTGGCCGACTGCAGAGCAGATACAGACACCTCTAGGCTGGAGGGGAGGCCAAATGATGACTGGGCGGGTGGGGGGCGGTGAGGCAGAGGAGGAGCGAGCTTGGCTGAGGGGGCCAGGGTGTCTCTACTCATGTACATGAGGCTGCCCACTGTGCAGGACAGAGCCAGGGGTGGAAATTGAAGTGGGCAGGTTCCAGTGCAGAGCTCGTGAGGAGTGCCAGAGTCTACATTCAAATTTTGCCAGGTCCTAACGAAGGTAGGAATGATAGGGCATATTTTATTAATAGATTCTAAGCTGGATTTATAACCCTCAAGGTAAGCCAACCAAACAAAACAGTTGGGTCTTTGGGAGAACTCTGAGCACAGATGTTCGACCCAGGCCACTGAGAATATGGAGAGAGGATGTGGTACCAGCCATTGTTTCCTTTTCTGCCCGTTCCCTTGGCCCTTCCTCATTTCAAAATGAAATTTTGCTCCTCCTCTAGTCACAAAGCAAACTATTACATAAATAACCCTTGAAGCAAAGAAGTAACAGCACAAAAGGTGGTTCAGGCCCTTGGAAGAACGATAAGGGGTGAGGTGTTACGGAAATGTGGTTAACATCTGGGTCGCAAATTTGCCAGTAAACAATAGCCTGTCACACCTTTAACAGTGAAAAACTGGAAAACTGGATGGGGCAAAGGAGGCATATTTCTTGTATTTAATACAACAGAACAGTAATTAAACTCTAAAACTGATGCTGCTGATGAATTTTTATAGACACAGAAACATATTCAAAACATTGCTGTGTGAAAAGTCTATTTCAAAGCTATATGACCCCATTAAACACACACACACACACACACACACACACACACACACACACACACACACACACACACACACCCCAAACGAGCATATGTCTGCATAGGTCTGAAAGGGCAGTTACTAAGATATTAAAAGTGGTTATCATGAGGCAGCTGTGTAATGGATGACATCTCCCTTTTGTACATAGAGATTTTCTAATTTTTCAGCCATGAGTGTGTATTGCTTTTAAATAAAAGTAATAAAAGCTTTTTTTTTTTCATTTTAAAAAAAGAAGACTCCAGGCTCCAGGCCATAAAGTGTCTGCTCTATTTAATGGGGCATTCGCTGATTTATTTTCTCCTTAATTATTTTTGCTTTCAGAAGAACAGTAATAAATTTATTCTAGAAATTAACATGTGATGCAAATTAAATAGCAAACAAAATGTATCCAGCAGAAGGTGATAGAAGGAACTAAAACAGGAGCTGGAGTAGTCTACTTTCTTCCAGAAACCCCTATAGCCCCCTGGCCACTTGGTCTCTTGAGTGTGCTTGAGTCTGCTATGCCCACCTCTTGGAATCGCTATTGTCATGTAAATCACAAAATCGTGCTGTTTGTGAAAGCATGGTATAGTTGTCTACTGCCAAACTTTTGAGTTTAAATTACATATTTTCCATGAATTTAACCTTGTGCAGATTATTTGACCTGTTTGTGCCTCCGTTTCTTCTTTTGTCAAGTATAATGCATCTACCTGACAGGATTGTTAAAAGAACTAAATATGTTCAAAGTGTTTAGAGCCGTGTCTCGCATGTGGTAAGCATTATATAAGTATTTAGTATCACAGGATTCCCCTGCTATCTGGAAGTAGAGCATTCCTTTGAAACCTTTCATAAGCAGAAATGGCATAAAGCAAAGAAGCAATTACCTTAGGACGCATTTTGCTAACAGATGCGCAAAATAAATCAAGATAAAACACAGATGCTCACAGACACTGTTCAAAGCTATGGTGCTTGATGCTGAGATGTTGAATGTAGTTCTGGGGAAGGACCTTGGCTACGCCTCTCTCCCTACTTCAGCTGCGTGGTGCCTCTATAATCATTCATTGCAAAACAAATGCCGAATGCTATTTTTGCTTTTTGCCTTTTTTCGTAGAAGCAAAAATCCTCTTCGGATTTCTTTCCCTTAGCAAAAACAGTTACTAATGTAGGTCTTTCATAAAAGGGATGTGGCATAAATCGAACTTTCAGTATGCAGGGGATACCCATATAAAACAATGCCTAAAGTATGAATTACAATGTAACATTATTTTTTAATCAGTCAAAAGAACTTAAAAATTTTGGTTTTGTCTCTTGCTCAAGAACGTAATACAGTAGGTCTAGCACGCACTTATTCAGTTTAAGAAATATTTACTGAGCAGTTACTCTGTGCATGTTACCTATCCTTTCTTTTCCCTCCTGCCTACACAGTTTCATAATTCACCTCTGTGAACTGTGTTCCACCACAGGCTTTTAGTACATGTCACACATTCAGCTAAAATAACTCTAAAATGTTAATCACTTCTATCAACATCATGCCAGAGTCAATCCAGTCCATCCACATCAGAAGGATTTGAACACACCACTGTATTCATTGCTTCAAATAACCCCGTTGTTACACAGGCACAGTCTGAGTTTACTATAACCTTTCTTTTTGTCTCAATTTCCAGTGAGACCTCCAAGACCCCAAGCGGATATAACTGTAGTTGGGATGGAACCTGGGCTGCGCTCCCCCCATCCCCCCACAGTAGAAACACTGGACCACCAGGGGATTCCCAGAAAATGTTTTCAAATTCTAAACAGAGGTGCTGGTCCACCTCTCTCAACCCATTACCCACTTGCAGTCTCTATTTAAGAGTAGAAAGGAAGATTGAGGGAGATGATTTCCTTAGAGAGAGTTGTCAGAGTGCTGTGCACTTTCCCTCCCACGGAAGATGGAAAGTGACTTCCTACCCAGTCAATAAAGCATGGGGGCTTCTATAAAACCACTTGGAGAGCTTGTCAGATGTCCCCTGAGGTTGGTACGACACAGAGACTGGTGCCTGATTCTTATTTGGAAAATTCGAAGGTGAGCAAGAGACCTGCTGGAACTTCTGATGACAGAGTGAAGAGGAAAGACTACAATTGGAAAAAGCTCAAAGTGGGGCAGAGGCGGTGTTTCCCGTGAGCTAGAACGGACAGCACAGCAGGCAGACAGGTGGGAGCACCAGGAGGGACTCAGGTTGCCTGGCGGAGTGAGATGACCTCAGCAGGAAGTTTGTGTACCAGGGGGAGGGGCTGAGGGGGGAGCAAGACCAGCTGGCAGAGGTTGCTGGGCCAGAGAAGGGCACAGGGGAAGTCTCTAGAAAGGCATGGGGGTGATTCTGAAGAACCTACCAAGGAATTCCACAAGAGAAAGAGCCACTCACCCATGCACAGTTATAATTGCCAGTCAAGGAAGAGCCTCCTTCCTGTCCCTTAAGGCTCTTCCCTCTCCCTCACAGGCACCAAAGGCAGAAAAAGGGAGTGAGGGAAAATAATGTAGAGAAATAATAAAGACTCCAATAAGCTGCGAGGATATATTGTGCAACACAGGGAATATAGCCAATATTTTATATTAACTATAAATGGAGTATAACCTTTAAAAATTGTGAATCACTATGTTGTACATCTGTAACTTATATAATACTGTACATCAACTATACTTCAAGTTAAAAATTTTTAAAAAGAAGAAATAATAAAGAATCCAACCACTCACCTCTTCCTTACTGTAGAATCCAACCAAGCGTGGGTCAGGCTGAAGCTGGTCCAGGGACAGGGAGCTTTAAATTGAATCAGAAATTAAAGTTTCAATTTAGAAAGAATTGCTTTTTATAATGTCTGAAAATGAGACTGTTAATATCTGAAAGTGAACCAAAAATTTATGAGATCCATGTGTATTAAGACTTTCCACTCAGTTTTGTCGTATTTAACTTCCAACCACACTATGAGGAAGTTTCTACTTACTACCCTCATTTTGCAGATGAAGAAATCAAAGCACAGAGAGGTTAGATAAGAGGCTCAGGTCACACAGCTAAAAACATCAGAGCTCAGATTTGTTTAACAATCTAGCAGAGGGCTTATCCTCTTAACTACCATTCCACACTTCTTATCTCTTACAGAACTCACTCAATAAAAAGATGGTTTTGGACGTAAAGAAGTTCC
The DNA here is from genome assembly GCF_002837175.3 of Physeter macrocephalus. Lineage (NCBI taxonomy): Eukaryota > Metazoa > Chordata > Mammalia > Artiodactyla > Physeteridae > Physeter > Physeter macrocephalus. The sequence goes on along the minus strand of NC_041224.1, from coordinate 121,238,901 downwards.
ATAAAAGGCAAATCTGTCATTTTTGTTATTTATGTTTTCCTCAATGAGTCCAGTAATTACTTCATTTTCCCCTTTATTTGTATTGCCTAATCATTTGAAAAAAACAAATGTGCCCTTGGTTAGAAATTTAGAATAATGTGTTTTGAAAAAAATTAGCCTTAATAAAACATTATTACAGACAATTTAAGACTGAGCCATTGATATATCTGTGCCAAAGAAAATGCATTTTTCATTAACTGCTGACCACCATTTTTCAGTTCTAAACGTGTAATGGTCAGCACTGTTAGGCAGCTTAGCACTTTGTTTTGCATGAGAATTTCTGTGTAGTTTTTTTCCCCTGCTTTATTCCTGTGTTCTTGCTGTGGCTTACTTTTGCCCTACCTCCGACAAATGTATACCAAGCATTGGGTCAGGAGAGTCACTTGATAGAGGGGAAGCACTAGAAGCTGCTTTGAAACTTGTACTGACTCCACAAAATTACAGCCAAAATGTATTCCCAGGACAGGGAGAGGGATTGCTGCTGAAACAAAATCAATTAAAAAATAAATAAATGTTTCTTCCTTAAAGCAAGTGCATGTACATTTCAAGTGGTCTAAGGGCTTGGCTCTTGGACCTTGATTGATTTGATTGACAACTGTAATAAAGCTGAGAATATACAGGTGCCAGATTCATTCAGATAGCGGCACATTCTTTCCTAACTGAAACGTCACGCTTCTCTTCACTAAACAATTAAGTGGGAAATCAGCATTTTCAGTTAATAAAAATGCCTTAACTCACTTGGGGTAGTCACATAAGAGAACAAAATTGTATAGTTCAATATTCACACTTGTCCAAAACAATTCTACTTTAGCACTGGAATTCTTTTTTTTTTTTGATGGTAAAAGTTTAATTGCTATGTGATCACCTCTAAACTTAGGGATGCATAGATCCGACTTTCACACCTGCAAAATTTTAGCACCTATTTATTTTCTTGGAAAATTCTATCCAAATCTCTTCGTGAGAACACATGCTCTTAAAATCCACCAGAGGGAGATTTTAACATTGAGAACTTCAACAGAGAAGTTCTGGATTTGACATAGCTGTATTTCGGCTGACAGCGGGAACAACTTAAATTTTGAACTAAGTCTTGATGATAAGGTTTACATCTTGATAAAGCTACTCAAGATATTCCAGCTATATTAAAACCAGGGTTGAGTGGCTAGGGAGAACTGATGAAATATTGCTCTGTCTTGTCAGAGAATACACGAGGTGTCTGAGTGTATCTGGGGAGGGGAGCTGGGTGTGGATGGGATAAGACCTTGTGTCTCTAGAGGAGAATTAGATGACATAGATGACAGAGTAATCTCAGGCCACTGCCACTATGTACACTGTCAGTAATTCCTGGTTTCCACTGATGCATAATACCTTGATTTGGCCCCTCAGGGCAGGCTTTGACACTGCAGTTCTCTATAAGAATGATAAAAGAAGAAATGAAAAAATGTATATAAGGGATATTTTTGAAACAGTTTGTTTTATTTGGGGAGACATGATATTATGGCAGAAATCTGGATAACCAACACCTTTGTGCTCCATCAAATCACTTGTTTGTATCAAGCAGCAACAACATGGTGCTATCAAAATTCCAGTTAATTTTTTAAAATAGATGATCTCTAGAAAGAACTCTGTAACAGGATTTGAGATGCAATGTCTTCTCCAAAGTTTGATTAACTCCTACTAACATATGGAGGTGTCCTTAATGCTCAGTTTAACAACTGCAGTTTTGTGGATTTTTTTTTTTTTCCTGGAATTGAGAAACAGGATAAAAAGACCACTGGTGCTGGTTCTAGTACAGACACTTCCCTTTCTGCCATTTTCAGAGGTGAATTTCTGCCGCATACAAATGACTCAGTCATTTCTCCCAGTGAATGAATTTTTTCATACTCTTGAGCGAAAAAAATATATATATATATCCTTTTTCCCACACAGTATTGTAAACAAACTAAGCAAACTAAGTGCATCCTTTAAAATATTATGTGAGTGGTTTTTGTTGTTGTTTCTTTTCTTTTTAGATTTGAATTAATGTTTTATCCCTTTATTTCCCCAGCTCAATAGGCAACACACTGTTAGGTTCTTGCCTCAGTGTGGTATGTGGCTGGTTTCCAGGCTTTTATTCTGTAGGGCTTAGGCCAACTGAGAGAATATGTTTTGAGAAGAAATATTCCTCCAGGATAAAAGGAGCTCCCTGGCAACTTGATGGGGTCAGGGCAAGGGAGAGGTCTGTGGGTTCCAAAGATAGAGAGCCTCTCGACTTTGCTCCCTGGCAGAACTCTACAAGCATGGCAGGACCCTGAAGTTATTGGCCACATCCCCCAGCAGGGAGGCCTGAGTGTAGACCCAGGGCTACCAGTCTCATCCATGAGTTCTGTACCTGGAACAAGCATGGGAGCAGCAGAATAGTGGACTGTGAAAGCTGGTCCCTGGATGATTGAGCTGTAACAAATGTAGACCGACAACCAAGGTCCAGAAGAGTCTCCAGATACTTCAGATCTGGGTGTGAAATACCCTTGGAGCTTGACACAACCTCGAAGGAGAGGAAGCACCAGAAATGGCAGGAAGGATTTCTCGCCAACTTTAGAAAAATCTGTGCCCTAAACACAAGCATCAGCTCTTCCAGATAGTTCATGTCTTGTCTTACCAGGTATGTTCTTCAGGTCGGAACTTCCAACGTCCGACCCTCATGACTTTACAGTTTTCCCTATTCTGACTAGACCCGGGATGCACTACTCTAGATACTTTCTTACTAACACTCTCAACGTCCTTGTTTCCCTGTTCATCTTCTGCAGTTGCCCAGCAAAATCGCCACCCGTGACCAATCCTATCCATGTTCTCCATCTCTAAACCCAAGCTGCTGAATGGCGGCTAGAGAAATTCCTCAACAGCATGGGATTGTTACTACTGAAAATCGCTTTTCGTCTCAAACTGGACCCATAACCTTGCCTGACAAGACTTTGATCTATCCCTACACAGTCACCTTTCCTATTCCCCACAACTGCTACTTCAAATCAGTACTACTCCTTTCAAGTACCCTACTTCATTCTGTCTTTCCTTAATTCTCTCTCGCTGGACCTCTGATGTTTCACAGAAAAAACAGAGTTCATCCATGAGGTAGAAAATCCCTCATGTTCATTCACTCTATTCCCCAAAGTTTTTTGTGGTTTTTGGCCATGCCACAGGGCTTGCGGGATCTTAGTTCCCCGACCAGGGATCGAACCCGTGCCCCCTGCAATGGAAGGATGGAATCCTACCACTGGACCATCAGGGAAGTCTTCTCCCCACCCCCCGCCCCACAAACTTATTAACATCCAAACTCATCTTTCTCTCCTTCCCTCTAATCTTGGGGGAAAACATATCCTTTTCTTAAGCAAATTCCCCACTTTGCTTTGGATCTCTTGCCCTCCAGCTTCCTCAGGGAATTCCTTCACAAGTTGTCCCCTTTCCCTCTTTTGTGGTGGACTGTCTCTTCGCTTTTCCTCCTTAGCATCAGCAAGTATCTCAGCCAATAACATGTACTGATCTTAGGCATTTGGCATGGTGCCAAGGATTTTCTCTTATTTCATTTTATTCATTTTTTGTTTAATTAAGTTAAATCTTGTTAATTCTCACAAGAATATGAAGTAGGGACACAAATCTCTCCATTTAACATATGAGGAAACTGAGGCATAAAAAGATTTTTGTAACTTGCCCAACATCTCACAGCTAGTAAATAACAGATTTCAATTCAGTTGTCTATATTCCAATAGATGCAATATTTAATTATACACACACACACACAAATATGTGTGCTGTTCTAAAAGATTGTGCTTTTCATTAAAAAAACAACAACAACAACAACCCTCCATTGCCCCTCTGTGCCTCTTTATTTGCACCATATCTCCTTCCTTCCATTCAGGGCCAACACTTTAGGAAGAACAATCAGCACTTGCTATCTCGTTTTCTATCATCAACCTGCTCTTATTAAGGTCATCACTGTTCTCCTTTTGCTAGATATAATGAAACATTTCAGACCGTATATTAGGGACTTTCCAGTTGCATATGACAATGTTGGCATTCTCTCCTTCTTAATGATTTATCCTACCGATGTTTCCTTGACATTCTCTTGCCTAATTTTCCTCTTACCTCTCTGCATGTCACTTAAGTTGATATTCCCTGGGGTTCTACACTCTAGCATCTTCTCCCTCTGTCCACTCTCCAGGAGCAATCTCATGCATTATCACAGCTACAACTTTACCTTTAGGCTGATGACTCACATATCTATCCCTACCCCAGGCATTTCCTGAGTACCGACTACCTATTAGACACCTTCACTTAGATGGTCTAACTGCATATCCAACTCAACATTTTCAAACCTCCATCACCACCTTCTCCTGAACTCTGCTTATTATAAATTTATTCTACAAAAATGCATTGACCAGTTAGTTTATGCCAGGTACTGTTCTAAGGTCACAGCAATGAACAAAAAACCCCCCAAAAGTCTGCTTTATGTAATCTACATGCTACGGGGAAATGCTGTTGTGTTTCTATCTGTATCTGAATTTAATCAGATTTAATCAGGATTTAATCAGGGAAGTAGAATCTCTATAAATATTACAGACTAAAGGGTTTATTATAGCTCTAATACCTTCCACAATGGTGGGGGAAGCTGGGGATATAGCAGTCTGAGGGAGAGAGTTGGAGGAAGTTGGGAAAGTCACTAAGCAGGACTCCTGAAACCAGACCCATCCAGTTGTCAGAGCAGGAACTTAAGAACTCGTGCATCAGGGTAGGGACAGCTGTTGCCTCTTCTCTCCCTACATCTAACCTCCAGGACCTTCAGAGAGTAATGGCTGCTGCTTCACTTAGCTCATTGTACCCTGAGAACCTACAGCAACAGTCATAGCTCAGCTAAATTGACATAGTCCAAAACCACCACACTCTCATAAATAATATACAGCTAATTTTGCCATTGGTGTTTTAAATCTATCCTGGAAATGTCTATCTTTTAATAGATAAGAAAGGAAAGAAGAAGGAATATCCAGGATACACATCTCAAAGGAGGATGTGTTTTTCACATAAACATGGAGGAATAATGGAATAACAGGGAAGAGGGCCAATGGAAGCCCCGGAAGAATGCTCTTGAGATGCTCTTGAGAGAGAAATTCAGGGTCTTCATTGTGGACCCCAGTTTCATTTATGGCAAGAATACTGGCTTGAATAGAGTTTAACCAAAATTGAGGTCCACCCAAGATCTCAGAATGTGATCTTATTTGGAAAAAGGGTCTTTGCAGATGTAATCAGTAAGGATCTTGAGATGAATTCATCCTGATTTCAGGTGGGCCCTAAATCCAATGACTAGTGCTCTTTAAGAAAAGGCGAGGACAGAGAGAGATACACAGGCAAGGTGGCCATGTAAAGACAGAGGTGGAGACTGGAGTGATACTGCCACAAGCCAAGGAACACCAGGAACCACCAGAAGCTGGAAGAGGCAAGGATCGATTCTCCCCTGTAGGTTTCAGAGGGAGCATGGCTCTGGAATATCTTAATTTTGGACTTCTGGCCTCCAGAACTGTAAGAGAAGAAATTTCTGTGGTTATAAACCACCAAGTTGTAGTGACTTGTTACAGCAGCCCCAAGAAACTAATAAACTAAGAACATTCTGCAAGTGTATTGCACCTGTGTGAAGAGGGTGAGTTTTGATAATCTTTCTTTTATTTTTTAAATATTTTATATAAAATACCTGCTTGTACTATTTAAATAAATCCATTTTCTCCTTAGACCAGCCAGAGAGGATTCTGTTGTCAGCACTCAGAACCCTGGTGAAACAGACAGAGGAGCCCAGTGTATAAGAGAGGGTGAAAAGGAGTTGTCTGTAAGAGGCTGTTTAATTCTTTAAATCCCTGCCAAGCTAATTAAATAATGTTAGGCTATGAACTTAAAACCTACCTACTCTCTCTTACTTATGCTGACATTTTCTTCTACTGCATTAAAATAACTCTACATTTTAAATCTGCTGATTGCATATGCTCTGTGTAGATTAGGGAAGAAATGCCACAGAGGAAAGGAAAGGCTGTGTAAACTAAGTGTGTACCTCTGGAAGAGTAGTATTCCCCACCCTCATTTACTTCCTGGGTTGTGCCAGATGACAGACAGCCAAGAGAGGCACAGAAGTGTAGAACCTCAGAAACAGAAGCTTCTATAAGAGCCATCTAGTCCAATCACTAAATGATCAGTTGATCCTCCTTACAACGTCCCTTGAAAGACATGTCCAAACCATCCCTGAGCCTCTCCAGTGACAGAGGTCTCATTACCTCCTGAAGCAGTCGTTGCACTTTAGGACACTCCAAGGGAGACAAAACTTCTCCAGATGATTTGAAATCTGATACTTCTGATAATTTCTAAATTTTGCAGTCTGGGGCTGCTAAGAATCGCATTCATCTTCCTGAAAGACAGCACTTCCCACATTTGAACCCAACTATCATTTCCACACCAATTCTCTTTCTCAGGCTTAAGGCTCCATTTTCTTTGACTAACATGATTTCACTCCTTCCCCGCTTTTAGGTTCATCTCCTTTGGGTGTGCTCCAATTGATAGCACTAAGTGTTCTTTCAAAGTCAAAGGCAACAGCCTTAACCTTCCTTCATTTCCCACAGTGACTCTGCATGGGATTTTGACTTCCCCACCACCAACAGATTCGGTCAGAACTCCCTCCTTTGTGCTCCAATAGCTTTAGTCCGATAGCTTTAGTATCACTTTGTGCTACAATGTATATTTAAGTTCCTGCCCTGCCCCGGATTGGGCAGTGATTTTACGGAAGTATAATTTCTTTTATCTTTGAATCTTAAGTAAAAAAATCACATTCCTGGGCACATAGCAGGGTTTAATAACTGTTTGAAGTGTAACCAAAAAAATGAATGGGTTGTAAATATATTCCTAGGAATGGTCTTTGACCACTGATATATCTCATGAAATGACTAAGGAGTCAAAAAGAATGCAGAGTTATATAAAACCAAAACTTTGGTGTGTTGTGTGATCAAACTACCTCAAAGAACCCAATAAAAATCACATTAGAGAAAATAGGCCTTAGATCTATGGAAGCATCAACTCAGGGTGGGAAGAACCTGGATTGGACAGGGGTCTTGACTGGTGCAGATCGGGGTCTGGATTTTGTTCAGGTTGCTACTTCTCTAACGAAAGTCACACATTCACCAAACAGGTAAAGTAATTACAGCTGACACTTGAACAACACAGGTTTGAACTGCACAGGTCCACTTATACTGGGATTTTTTTTTTCAATAGTAAAAACTACAGTTCTAGAGGATCTGCAGTTGGTTGAATCCTTGGATATGTAACTGGGACCATGGAGGAACCATGTAAACAGAGGGCCGACTATTAGTTATACTGGATTTTTGACTGCAAGGAGGGCTAGTGCCCCTAACCCCTGCATTGTTCAAGGGTCAACTGTAGTATGAGGGGAGGGTAATCTAGGGCATGGGGAAGTAAATGATTGTAACATTGAAGGGTAGTGGGTGGCAGAAAGTGACAGCATGAGATTCAAAGTGGAGGTTTTCTTGAAGCAGCTAGGAGAATGGTCCATAATGGCAATGAGGAGAATGGAGAGCACCTATCCTACCTCTATGTCCAGACATTAAAGTGGGAGAGAAACAGCCACTATTTGAGAAGTCTCCAGAAGAAGAAGTGTTCTTAGAAGAAAGCCAGGTTTAAGTCATAGCAGGGTGAAGATCTCAGAAGACATTGAGGATATAGGGGATGTGGTATTAGAGGGAACACAGTCCACAAGACCATCCTCACTTCTGAGACCAATTGCAAGTTCAGGGAGTTCCCAAAACCACCCTCAGTTTTGATAATTCACCAGAAGACTCACAGAACTTACTGAAAGCTGTTATCATCACAATTATGGTTTATTACAAGGATACAGATTAAAATCAACCTAGGGAAGAAGTATCTAGGGCAAAATCCAGGAAAGTACCAAGCTTGGAGCTTCCAGTTGTTTTCTCCCCATTCAGTCATGGACAGCTTTACTTTCCCAGTACTGATATCTGATGATAGCATGGAACGTTGCCAGCCAGGGACATTCACTCAAGCCTTGGTGTCCAGAGTTTTTATGGGGGCTTTATCACTTAAGCTTAGTTGACTGATCAGTGGCTGATCTCCAGCTCCAGCCCCTCAGGAAATCAAGCTAATACTGTGTGACCCAAAGCTTCCACCCGAAACGCCAGTGCTATTTATCTGACTTGCCAGCAGGTAAAGACACTCTTACCTGGCATGATATTCCAAGGGTTTAGAGAACACCTCCAGAAGCCAACCAAGGGCAAAGGCCAGATCTCCCTTTTGGCAAGGTTAAATTCTCTAGTATACAGGGGATTATACTAATGATTGATTTTTCACATTGTATTATTAGTATTTGTAGATGTGTATGTCTCCTACAATGGAGGTAAGACCCTTGAGGTCAGAATCCAGGCAATATGCAATGTCTTCATGTTGGATGAACAAAAGAGTAAATGCGTCCCTCTGTATTTGATGTGGATCTGTACAATGTAATAACCTCAAATGCCTTGGTCTGTGAAATGTGATTTTACTTATTCTTTTTGAGGAACATGAATCTTTCAACTTCTCTTGTTCCTGCAAATGAGCAAAAGTTTTCCTTTTATCAGTGGGAAAGTCTCCAGAAGAATATTGCTTTAAAGCATCCCTGCTCTACTCCTTGAATAACAAAGCATTCAAGGATTTATTTGACTTCAGAAGGACACAGTTCTCTACAGTGTGGTCTTGATGCCTAAACCAGTGCATATTTTACTAGGAGAGAAAATGAATGAATTTGTAAAACGTTTCGTGGCTTCACAGGCATCTGATTTACCTCAGCACAAAGGAAGATTAAAACTGCTCTCAAAGGCACATGTCAGCTTACTTGTTTGACTAACAAACTTATTCTAACCAATCATTTCTCTCATTACCACTGGAAAAATGAAAGAATGGCTGGAAAAGAAAACATAAAAGAATATGAATAAAAAGCTAGAGTTAAATGGAGATATCAGAACTTCTTTTGATATTATAAGTCCCAGGCTTGAATTCTGTCAACAAGCACAGCACTTCAGAAGGTGAACCTTGCCGTTATTAAAAATAGCTATAAAGAATATAAAATACCCTTATGCAATCAGAGTATAAAATATTTCAAGGTATTAGAAAAATCACAGTAGAAGGAGAAAGGATTACCATTCCCCTAATTTTTCTTACGCTAACAATAGTGTTAAATCCATGTAGTTACCTAGAACATACCATTAAGTCTATTATTCAATCTCCATCTAGGGTCACTTTTTTGGTTTTCCCACAGAACATAATGTAAGGATTAAAGAAATTGTCAATAATTCTTTTTCTTTTTCTTCAAAGAAGAGACACTTTTTCATTCTAAGTTATTTTGGACATGGTTCTCACTCTCAGGAAGCAAAAAGAATGGCAGTTAGCAGAAATAAATAAGAAAGTTACAACCATTTTTGTATGGGAAGCCATACACAATCTGAGGCCAGGAAGCCGTATCAGCTATTTCATGATAAAGCACTACCATCATGGTACCCGGTTCAACCTGATCACTTCATTAAGGCACTCTGATTTGACCTGCCAGAGAGTATCTTCAAGACAATCTCGAGGCAGATTTGTTAGGTCTGAGATGTGACTCTTAATGAAGCTCTTTGTATTACTGATTTTTAGTTATTTCACTAAAGACTATGCATTCACAACTTAATACAGTGTTCTTACAGCTAATATTGTCCCACTTCATGTAATACGTGAGAATCCTATCAGAGTACAATTCCATTTATTCCACAGTTCTTTGTGCAATTGTTACCATATATTTTACTTCTTCATATCATATAAATTTGACCACATACATTTATTTTTATTTTGAGCAGTTAATAATCTTTTAAAGAAATTAAGAGGAGAGAAAGATAACTATTTATATGGATCCACGTATGTACCATTTTTAGTGCTCTTCATTCCTTCTTATTGATTCATGGTTCCATATGGTATCACTTCCCATTAGCCTTAGCATTTCTTATAGTGCAGGTGTGCTGAGATGAAATTTGTTGTTTTCAGTCCTCTGAAAATGTCTTTTACTCTCATTGTGAAGGACATTTCTACCGTGTGTAGAATCCTGTTTAATGTTTTTTTCTTTCTTTCTTTTTTCCTTTCAGCTTTTTAAAGATATTATTCTACTTTCTCTTGGTCTGCATTTTTCTGATTTCTCAGCCATCATTTTTATCTGTGTCTGCCTGTATGTAATGTGTATTTTTTCTGACTACTTTTAATATTTTCTCTTTTTCAGCAGTTTGATTAGGATGTGCCAGGGTATGGTTAGCTTTATGTTTATTCTACTTGAGGTTTCCTAAGTTTTGGGATCTGTAAGTCAATGTTTTTACCAAGTTTTGGAAATTTATGGTCATTATTCATGTATTGTTTCTGCTCTATTAACTTTCTCCTTTCCTTCTGGGACTCCAGTTACACATTTGTTAGATAGCTTGCTCTTGTCCCACAGGTCCCTAAGACCCTGTTAATTTAATTGCAAGTCTTTTCTCTCTACATTTTTCGTATTGGATAATTTTTATGATCTGTCTTCAAGTTCAATGACCTATTCTTTACAGTCTCCAATTTCTTATTAAGCCAATCCAGTAAATTTTTCATTTGAGATATACGCTTGTAAATTCTAGAAATTGAATTCTTTAGAGTTTCAATTTCTCTGCTGACATTTATCATCTGCTTATCCTTTATGTTCATCTTTTCTCCATACTCCAATAAAGATGTTAAAAAAAATAAAAATAAAAAATAAACAAAGAAAGAATGCATCAGTGAATAAATAAGTTTTGATTCACTTATTAGAAACCAGTATCTCAGTGACAGATGAAGTTGTCCAGGAACAGATTTACTTGATTTATCCAAGCTCATTGCTTATCTTCTTTGAGCCATTAATACATCATTTCATTTTTTTTTTTTTTTTTTTTTTTTTTTTTTGTGGTACGCGGGCCTCTCACTGCTGTGGCCTCTCCCTCTGCGGAGGACAGGCTCCGGATGTGCAGGCTCAGCGGCCATGGCTCACGGGCCCAGCCGCTCCGTGGCACATGGGATCCTCCCAGACCAGGGCACGAACCCGTGCCCCCTGCATCGGCAGGCGGACTCCCAACCACTGTGCCACCAGGGAAGCCCCATTTCATTTTTTATATGAAAATACATCTTAGGCACTTACTTAATACCTAATTATACAGAAAATAAAGATATAATTTTAGATATTGTTCCTAAATTTGAGGAGTTTGCTGCTTTAGTGGAGAGTCAAGATTTCAACATATAAAGCATTTATAAAATAATATTATGTATATACATATAATAATATTATTTAGAAATAATAAATGATCAAATCCTGGATTGAATGATAGTCACTGTAATTTGAAGAACATTAATACTCTATTACAAAAAGAGTTCAGAGAATAGAGAGGAGTGTGGGTTCTAGTTTTCAAGACCACATGAAGGAAACAGGATTTTATTAATCCGATCACTCAGTTAACTAGTAATCTAGTTATAGGAAATATTAAAAATAATTGATCTAGAGAGAAGATTGTATGTTTCATTTGAACATGAAAGTCCTTGTATGTTCATCTTTTCAAGAAAAGTTGTCTAGTAGACAGATTGATATGTAGACTGTAGCTCAGAGGAAAGGAGATATATATTTGTAAACTTCTAGTATATATCTAACAGTTGAAGCTATGAAAGACAATGAGTTACCTAGGGAAAGTGGACAGAATGAGGAGTCAGCCAAGAAGAGAATTGTAAAGAACACTACCATTTTAGGTCAGTGACAAATCACCTGAGACAAGGATTTAAATATATTCAATTATCAAGAAAATGACAAAAAAGCAATTTCTCTAAAATGGTATGGGTATAGGCAGAAGCAATATTTCAGTTGAGTTGAAGAGTGAATGAAAAGTAAGGAATTAGAGGCAGTAAATGTGGGCCAATGTTTTAAAGAACTTGACTATAAATGGCAAGATAGATATTATGGAGGGACCTGACCATATTTAGATGCTGAGAAAAAGGAACCAGTAGGGATAGAGAACGCTTCCTAATGAGCACAGGATCCAGAATACAGATAACGGGAACAGGTTTGGAATGTGGCTGTGGATTAAAATAAATTTGTCAGTGAAACACCAAAATCTTAGTTTCTTATTAATGACTGCTATTTTTTATGTGAAATTGGAAACAACAGTTTGTACTGAAACTAGAAGGAAATTGGTGGGGCAGAAACATGAGAAGGAAGTCAAAGGTTTATTATAGCTGTTTTAAGTTTAATCAGACAGGGAGTTAATATGATATACCAGTCAAATGTTGGACACCATAGATTTGTGATATGATCAGTCCACCTTCTTGTATGACTTGTTTTCTAGAGGTTATCTGCCTAGATATAAGAAAAGAAAAACTAGAAATTTGAATTAACCAGTGTTATAGTATCACCAGATGAAAGAAGAGGGAATAAGGGATTTGCTAGTGCTACCAACTAAAATATTGAAGTTATGCATGATGAAGTCTTGGCTTTATTTTACATAAAGAAGTGAATCTGGTAGGGAATTGACTAACTGGGAGGAAAAGAAAGAGTGAAAAGATAAGAAGTCTCAATGAGGTCCAAGAATAGGTATAATGTGAGTAAGAAAAAAGGAAAGAAATGGAAGGCTACAAGGTTATTGCCAGAGAGAGGGATGCCGGTGTTTAAGACTTCAGAAGTGGAAGAGACTTGGAAAGGGCAATGTCTATAGTATGGTTGTGGGTGACTGGAGTGGAGTAAAAGCAAAACCACTGGTGAGGATGTAGAGTCATTCGTCTACAGGGCCAGTGAAACTGTAGGGGGACCGGGAGGTGAAGACTTAGCCAAGTGCCGAAGTCTTTAATGATCACAGGTGAGTGGGCCTGTAAGCCCTTGAGTTGTATCTTGAAGATGAAGTCCTGTCTAAGGTGATCCTTGGGCAGATCAAGAGAATAGGGACAAACATTTTCAGGAATGGGGATTTTCAACAACATTGGGACCTTCACTAGGGAAGTACAAGTACAGAGAATAAAACTGACATTTCTTAAATTTGCTACCACTGACTAGTTGTGGTGAGAGTTTTGCAGGAGAGAGCTGAAAATCTTGAGTAAAACAGAGTCTGCATTATTTGCCTACCACATCTCAGTCCAATCTGAGTCCTTTAGTAACACAGATCAGAATTAACTCTATATTTTACCTTTTCACACAGTTTTTGGTATTAAACTTTGACTTCAAATATTACATTAAAATGTCAAAATATTTTCAGATATAGACAATTTGTCAGTCAGAACTGATGAAATGTGATAATATTTCATTCTCATTTTAATTCAATCACCCAGTGTACTTTCTTCTCTAGAAATTATACATATTTCCTAGCTTCACATATAAATGTTTAATTTAGTATTTGTATATGAATAACAGAACACATGCTTTTAATTTCTATTTAATGAAATTATAAACCAATTTCTTTCAGGTCAGGCTGATAGAGAGTAGACACAATGCATCTTATTCTTGGTCCTTCCTCCCATGCTAGGAGATGTTTTGATCTGCATAGGTTTCTCTTTTTTGCTTCAAGTAAGCATTGCAAAATGAGCAGTTTTTAAATTATTACTTGCATACTTAATTACAATCAATTTAGCAATTTGGAAATACTATTAGCAAATTTTAAGAGCCATTTTTCAAAGTGACAGATATGTGTGCAACATTGTACATGCTGTAAAAATGCTGATTACAATCAATTTAGCAATTTGGAAATACTATTAGCAAATTTTAAGAGCCATTTTTCAAAGTGACAGATATGTGTGCAACATTGTACATGCTGTAAAAATGCTGATTTATTTTCTATGTTCTCTACCTTAATTTGTTTCTGATTCACTAAATAAACATTCCTTTTGTTCTTGTGCATAATTCTTGTCTCTCCTTTTTAGTTCATATAATAAAACTTTCAGGCCACTAGATATAGGTTCTTAAATTCAAAGAAATACATTTTTCTGAGATTTAAAAATACAATGAAAGAAAAGGAAATGCCATGGGAAGGACAGAGAAAAAAGTTAGAGTGAACATTAAGCAAATTTAAACCTGCCATGACTCTTCATGAATGAGTGCTTTATATAACAACCTAAAAATACCTGGGCCCAGTCATTGTGGGCATTGTTTGTGGATTGTTTTTTAAATATGTGTTGAGTGTCCATAATGTGTGGGAATTGGAAAGAACAAGGGCAGCATGATCTTACCATCTAAAGTATAACAGTCTTAGTATGACAGGTTTTACCTAAGAGTCACCTGTAAAAATTCATTTTTGGGAATTGACTAATTTTAAATCCACTTGGAACTTTACTATTGTATGTTTTTAAAATACTATGAAAAATAAAACAAAATCCTACTGTTACTTCAAGACCACTTACTGATGGAAAGAATATGGACTTTGGAGCCTAACAGATTTAGGTTCCCAATCCTTTGTCCAGACTTAATAACTATGTAACCTTGGTTGTTTTACTTAGTATCTGTGGGCCCAAGTTGTAAAACTGGAATAATAATAGACCCTCCATAGGGCTGCTGTTAGAGTTAAAACATCTATGTTCCTCATATATAGGAGATATACAATCCATGTTCCTTTCCTCCTGTTAGAGCCCACCCTCTGTCTTATGCAAGTGAAACCAAGTCCCCCTAAAACCGAGTCCCCCTAAAACTGAGTTCCTCTGCTGAGTTTATGATTAACCTCTCTATCCAAAACGTTATTACCATTCTTCTCCAACACCTGTTCTCAAGATTGAGGAGAATCAAAGAAAAGGGGGGATTGAAACCAAGCAAGACCCTGTGGCACCTTCCCAGGTGCAAAAGTCTTTCCATGTCCACCCCCCCACACCCCCATCTTTCTTGTTTGTAGGAAAAGGGCTTCAGCCTCTTAGACCTTCCCTGAGTTCCAAAGGACAGGTTCAAAGTTACGGGAAGGGAGGGAATGCAGAAACAAAGGAGAAGCAGTTAAGAAACAATAGTGCAACCATAAAGCTGGGTCCTCGTTCCTCCTGAGGCTATATACATAACAAGGTATCTCTGAGTTCTGCAGGAGCTAATAAGGCCCCCACCCAGGTGGAGGATGGTAACTTCAGGCTGAGCTCAAGCACTTGGACCCCAGACTGGCTGGAACCAGAAGGCTGGTAATTGAGATTCCTGGAACACCACCCTGATACCTCGCCACCAACCAATCAGAGGAAAGCCACACACCCTGCAGACCTCCCCCTAAATTTTACCTATAAAAACTCTTCCCTGAAAACCATCAGGGAGCTCAGGTCTTTTGAGCATGAGCCACCCCATTCTCCTTCCTTGGCCCTGCAATATCTACTCCAAATTTCGATGTTTCGTTTTGCTAGGCCTAACTGTATCAGGCACACGAACCTGGGTTTGACAACGCTAGTAATTACAGGGCATATATCTTAAATTTTGGAAAAATTCAAATCTCATACACATCAAAATTCCTTAGTGTAGATTTTGAGTAAAAGCTAGAAACATAATGCCCTTGCATCAAATCAAGTAAGTCACTCATAATTTTAAATAACATGATTTTTCTTATAAATGTCTTAGCTTCAAATTCATTTTGCATAATTGGATGATCCAAGACAATGATGATTAAGTCAAACTGTGATTTATTCTTTCAAAATCTCTCTTGGAAGTCACTCTCAGGACTGGCAGTTTCCATGAATATTACTGATTAATAAATATCCATCCATTGATTGCTCTTGTCTTATAGATGAGAGTGTCTTATTACCAAATCATTTTAATGTTTCTTCATCTAAACTGGACTACATGTTAGAGGATCATATAATCACATCCCCTGAAAAACCAATAGCATTTAGTGAGTTTCCAGGATTACACTTAATATTATTCCGTTTGAAGCAAATTTAACATAAAGAAATCTTTATTTTTCAAACCGATAACTGGGGAGAGGATCTAACTGATAGTTACTACACATCTATGGTATGACAGTCATAATTAAGGCATTAAAATGCTATTTCAAGCTCATGTTCTTCCCATGGCATCACATTTCCTCAGGGAACATGTTAGAGGTGTCTGATCCTAACAGGCAGATTATGTCTGGTAATCTCCTTTAGTAGTATCAGGAAAATGTGTGACCCACATTCCTAAGCAGAAGGTTTGGAATCTGATAGAGAGAGCTCTCAGAGACAAAAACATGCCATTTTCCCCTGGGTTCCATCTGAGACCTGGTGAAGAGAGACAAGGAGTTTCTCAAAGTAGGGTCTATGGAATGCTAAGTTCCAAAAGATACGATGTGAAAAAAAGAACTCTGTAGGCAATTTGGAAACACATCAGACCATATCCCCATCTTAGATGTAATTAGCATATTGAAAGAAAATTAGCATATTGAAGACTGTGAGTAAAACTAGAGGGGAAAAAAACTGTTAGCCTTAAAAAAACTCAATATTCCCTAAACTGCTTGCTTTCGGAAACCCTTTTGCATGTAACTCACATTTTCTGCAAACAAAATAGACCATCTTACCTCTCCAAAAAGAAAGACTAGTGCATTGTGTTTCAAATTCACACATACATATTGTTTGTATTATTCACCTCTTGATTATACAAGTTTAATTAATTGAAACTATTAAAACATTCCAGATATTTTAGGGTATTTTTTTCTAGGTGTCCATTTTAAAAAATGAGCAAGCATCTGAATAGTTCAGACTCCCCAAACCCACAAAGTCTTCAGAGTCTTCAAAGTCTTAACCTACTCTAAGCAAAGCTTGAAAAGGTCTTTTTTCAAAGTGTCAGAACAAGAGCTATGTTCTGGTTTTTAATGCAGTGGTAGAAATTCTGTTTTTGCAGGAGAGATTGGTGCGGGCAGAGGCAAAACTATCTCAGTATAGTATATACAATCATGGTAATTATATATCTTTTGGCTTAAATGCTGGAGCAACACTAAATCACTTACCACAAGCTTAATGAAAACATAACTAATGTGAGACCATACAGTTTCCATTAATGGAGCTGCTCTCTATTGTGTTTTTTTTTAAATTAATTTATTTATTTTTGGCTGCTTTGGCTCTTTTTTTTTTTTTTAGATGTTGGGGGTAGGAGTTTATTTATTTATTTTTGCTGTGTTGGGTCTTCGTTTCTGTGCGAGGGCTTTCTCTAGTTGTGGCAAGCGGGGGCCACTCTTCATCGCGGTGCGCGGGCCTCTCACTATCTCGGCCTCTCTTGTTGCGGAGCACAGGCTCCAGACGCGCAGGCTCAGTTGTTGTGGCTCACGGGCCTAGTTGCTCCGCAGCATGTGGGATCCTCCCAGACCAGGGATCGAAACGGTGTCCCCTGCATTAGCAGGCAGATTCTCAACCACTGCGTCACCAGGGAAGCCCCTCTATTGCCTTTTAACTCTAACGCCTGGATAAAATCAATGGAACAGAAGAGAGTGGTCAACGTGACACACATTTTCATTTTAACTCTGTTCCTAAAAGAGAATGACAAGCATAATTTTCTGTCTACTTCTAGAGATGTCGTGGCTCAGAGAAGCTGCAGAAACAGTGTTTGGCATGGTTGTGACTTCTATCTGATACCTTCCTAAACAGAAGGAATTGATTGCTACAAAATCGGCTGATCTAAGATCTTGGAGGACATTTACCATATATTCATTGGAAGCAAGTCAAATGCTTTTCATAGACCATCCTTCTGGAAAAGCTTTAGTAAGCTTGGTAACTTTTCATAAGTTAGCATCCTGGGCAGCATAAAAGGCAGTCTGGTAACATAATTATAATATGTTTCTTTTTAAGGTAAAGGTAAATTATTTTAAAAAACTGAAAGTAATTTATTCTTCTCCTGTCCTATCAAGTACAGGTATTGGCCCATGCTGGTGAAAAGCCAGCATCAAAGGGGTGAACTGACTGTAGTTAATTTAAAAGTAATAAAGTCAACAAAATGCTCCTCTGTTTTTATTATCACCACGCACCAACAGTCCTAAGTGTTGTCAGTGATAAAATACTCAGCATTGAAAACACTACTGTGTTGGTTTATGTTCAAACAATTATTATAGTTACAACTGAGTTTACTGATATATCTGCAAAGTTCATATTGGTACATTTTATTACTTATCATTTGATAAAAACTCTATTCTACATGGAATTTAGTTCAGAGAATTTCCAATTATACTTTTCCTCCAGCACTCGGCCACACATTTTCAATACAAGAATAAGTTTGTCAGAGATCAGGATTATTTAAACTTGCTTCAGGCTCAGTTTGTGTCTGCAACCCCTGTGGTACTATCGATACATATTTCTGTATTTAAACAGTAGATTGGAAATTAGCAATGATATCTCACAGTGATCATAAAGCCGAAGAAATAAAATGTGAGTTTCTTCAATCCTGTCATTCTAAGTGCAAATCACTTGCTTAATCTTGAGGATTTCACCCTTTGGAAGTGTTTTGTTTTCTTTTTTTCCTGTTTCTCCCCCTTTTTCTTTCAAAAAAGACATTAATATAATTAAATAGTATTAATCCATTACTTTTTTTTCTTTCTCTTTTTTGGACTTAATATTTAATTAATTTATTTTCGCTGTAATGAATATTTCTTTTCTGGCCATTATTATTATCATATGTTTCATTTCACAATTATTACTTAGAACCATTTCACCATATAAAGGAATGTTTGTTGAAAACTGATCTGCTTTGGTTGTCAAATATGCTAGGGATACTACTCTCCCATCTGAGGAGTTTCATTCATCAATATGTCCTTTTGAAAAGAGGAGCAGGGGGCTTCCCTGGTGGCGCAGCGGTTGAGAGTCCACCTGCCGATTCAGGGGACACGGGTTCGTGTCCCGGTCCGGGAAGATCCCACATGCCGAGGAGCAGCTGGGCCCGTGAGCCATGGCCACTGAGCCTGCGCGTCCGGAGCCTGTGCTCCGCAACGGGAGAGGCCACAACAGAGAGAGGCCCGCGTACCGCAAAAAAAAAAAAAAAAAAAAAAAAAAAAGAGGAGCAGGTACAGTGCTTCATACATGATTCAGGTAACTGGTTTCTTCAGACTGTGTTCCACGGTGCATCCTTACATTATGAAGCAAGGACTAGGTGGAGTTGGATATACTCTTCCTGGTAGGAGACTTGATATTTGATGTGTTCTTGTTTACTTGTTTGGTCTGCGATTTTTGTGATAGAATTCGGGTGGAGTTTCAAAAGAGTGTCAATGGAAGGACATAGAAGAATGTTTCTGAAATACCAGATATAGTGCCCCTCATGTGGGCCACTGTAGACAGAGAATTGGAAAACAAACATACAAATAAACAAAAAAGCATGATTCTCAGAAGAATAAAGTTCACAAATAGAAAGCAAATCATGGAGAACCAAGACAATCTGCATACCTAAACACCAAGGCAGAGAAAGAAAGTTCCTTCAAGATCATGTGGCATAGTGGTGCTCAAGTTTTATTGGTTAAAAATCACTGTCCTAGACATTGGTAAATGTTTGGGGCCCTCTCCTCAAAATATCAGATATATCAACACAAAGCATATACAAACTTTTATGGTGTTTCATATAATATCTGGAGTTTCACGACTCCATCTTTGTAGTCTGTATTCAGAAACTCTGTTCTAGTTCAGAGGTGATGAAAATGGCTCACAGAGGTGGAGAGATCTGCCCAGCATTCCTGGGAAGATCTCCTTTTTCTAGTCTAGTGCTTTACACCCTACTACTTTAACATTTGCTGAATAATAGGTTCATAAATAAACATTTACTAAAATAAGATCAGGCAACAAATTTTAAATATACAAATAATTCATGCATTGCTAATTATTAGTTGGTATGCATTTCTCTTAACAATTTCATCTTGTTAAAATATTTTGTATATAAAATACAGAACTGTGGATAAGCACTCGACATCTGAACCACAATCTCTTCATCTTTTAATCGAGATATTGATTATTGCTTGGCAGAATTATATCAAATACTGTAGGTTCTCAGTAAATAATAGCTATTATTATGAGTTATTATTATTCTCATTATTAGTAAGGCTAGGAGAAACCTTAAAGGTCACATC
This sequence comes from Physeter macrocephalus, assembly GCF_002837175.3. Taxonomy (NCBI): domain Eukaryota; kingdom Metazoa; phylum Chordata; class Mammalia; order Artiodactyla; family Physeteridae; genus Physeter; species Physeter macrocephalus. The sequence goes on along the minus strand of NC_041224.1, from coordinate 121,218,775 downwards.
ATCTTTTTACAAACAAGAAAACTCAGACCAGGGCAGTGAATTATTTAGGGATATGCAGCTAATTCATAGCAGACTACTGGTAAAGAACTCACTAGTAAAATGTATACGCTTCTCAGACTCCTCTTTTCCCAAAACCTTTATCCACATGCCACATAAGCTCCAGGAACAGAGATAATCTCTGCTCCTACATGCATAAGGAATGCTTTCTCTTTTTCCTGGGATTTCTTGAATTCTTTTAATTTTTTATTTTATTTTTTTATACCTAGCCCACCTGATGGGGTGTGTGTGTGTGTGTGTGTGTGTGTGTGTGTGTGTGTGTGTGTGTGTGTGTGTCTTTCTGCTCATTTCTCTGGCTTGCATTTTTTTTTTTTTTTTTTAAGATTCCCTAATCTAATATTGGTAGAACATCCACAAGCACTAACTGAGGAAGTCCAGGACTCATGTCCGAGGTGAAGAGCTCTAAATAAACATGGAGGCCAAAACTTCTCCTATATGCTACACTGGCTTAGAAAAATAAAACTGACCTTCTGCCCAGGCCAGAAAAGGTGAAACTGTCATCCGATTACTATGATGTGTGCATCATAGTGCACAACCCCCCACCTTATTGACATCACCCCACACCCCTACCCTGCCACCACCCCTCCCCTGCCGCCCAAAGATGGGGAGGAGGACTTAGAACTTTCTGGGAAAATGTATTAGAAAGGCAACAACTCGTCTTCCTACTCCATCACCATTTTCATTCAAGTAAAATTAGGTTAACAACAATTTCCAGAATGGCCTGGAATGGAGGAAAATGGCTCTAAAATCTAGTCTCAGAAGCCGTGTATAGAAGAAACAGACTGGGCTGAGCTAACATTTGGATTGAGGAATGGTCAAGGTGGAAGAGATTGATAGAAGAGCTAGAAAAAGACCTTCTAGGTGAGAGTTTCAGGTCTACTCCAGCAGCAGTTAGAGGACCGAACACTTTCTCCTCTGCCAGCACCTCAGCATAGGTGCCATGCCTCCAGCCCTGCCAAACAGGCCTGGAATGATCAAGCAGGTGAGTGTTTGTGAATGCGAAATAAAAATGACCCAGCAGAGGCAGCAACCTTAGAATTAATGACTTGGAGAAAGCAAAGGTCAAGTATTGTTTCTTATCTGTTGGAGAATGCTTTTTTACCAAATGCTTTTACTTTATCCTCCTCCATAAGTATTGTAGGTGTTTTTCATTGAAGTATACTTTCTTTGACATATTTCAAAAACTGGGTAGGGGGGGAAATCTTCTGAACTCTCTGATGCTCTCCTCCAAGTAAAATATAAATGCCAACTGTGCTCTCAAGTTTTATGCCGTCACAGATGGGACGAGATTTTCCATGCTCTGTTAACACTTGAACACAAGTTCCTAGCTAGCTGGCTCACTGTTATTTAAATTAAGTGAAATAAATACATATAAACCTACTATGCATGCCTGATATTTAATAAGTGCTCAACATATATCTAGGGCATGATTGAATAAATGTATGACAGCCTGGACTAGATACCAAAATTTAAAACAATTGGCAGAAGTCTGACTTACTACTGTGTTTCTCAAATTATCTTTTTCTTTAAAGTGGTTCAAACAGAATGGGTAATACATATGCTTGCACATATGGCAAAATGTTTAAAAATTGGAACTGTATCTTTCAAATTTGTGGTTTTTAAGTCCTATCTTCTAATGCATAGAAGAACCATAACAAGAAAATAAAAGGAAAACAAAAGTATTACCCCTTGTATTTAAATATAATGTAAACTTTGATTCTACTACAGATGTGATATTGTAGCTCACCAAGTCTTGTCTCAGTGGACATAGTCCATTTTTTCATCACGGTCTGGAAATCCCAAAGAAACAGACATCTATTTTTTCCTTTTACCTAATTCACCCTAAAAGATTTCTCCCCTACCTGTGTGTATTGATGTTGTTTCAATGTTCACACACAGCCTCCTGGTGAGCCGGGGCTGTGTACTTCTAATTCTTTCTTGTACAATATTTTTCCCATCATATTTTAAGTCCTACACCCATACAAAGGCTATATGATTGATGTTTTGGTGCATAAAACCTAGGAACCAGTCGCCATCCCAATTACTTATGCATAAGTTTCCAATTTTCATTTTCAAATGGCTGAACAAAAGGCTTTTGTGTAAGAAGCAATACTTCAATAATTCCTCCTTGATAATGATGATATGGCCATTTAATTATTTTTCCTGTTATAAAAAAAATTTATCAAGGATCCAGCCTTCTATTTATCGCCAACCGGTCGACACCCACTGGTAATATAAATTGCTCTTTATTAATTTTATGCATAATTAAAATTTCATTTGAATGTACCAGATTATAAAGATGAGGAAAGTTAAAGCCAGACAAATTTGAAAGTGGTAATAATTACACTACCATTTTCATCTGGAATGAATGAGAAAACTACCCTTTTTAAGATTTCATTAAATCAGGCTGTAAATGAAAAGTGAACAACGCTAAAGAATAATCTACTGTAGGTAGTGAGGAAAGAGGAAACCCCAGAAGCGGTTGCCAAATAATTTAGCTGTTTATGTGCAAACACCCAATGGGAAATCAATAGGATTCACAAATTTAAAGCAAATCTTACCCCATGCTTCTTGGTGTCTTTGTAAATATGGCAATAGCAATCAGAGAATTCATTTTGTGCTTTTTTTACTGGTACTAAAATATGTAGACTCAATTTATAAATTTTAATATTAAATAGATTATGCAAAAAAGACATCAATAAAATTCAATTTTATAATGAAAATATTTACTAACTGAAGTCTTTATTGACATTTAGCTTTGAGATCAGGAGTTGGTACAGTACACTTTTTACTGATCAATAATAATTTAGGATAATTTCACTACTTTGGTTTGTGTATATAAATAGCTCATAAAAAGGTAACCTTCATTTGCTCATTCAGAAAAGTTAGACTTACTGGATTATGTTATCAATCACTGGGAGAGAGTCAGGTACCTTCAGAAGCTACATTAATATTTTAAGGTCACTAAGGGGTCATTAGAAAATTACAATAGGGCTTTATGTAGAAAGTTGGATAACAGGTGGATAGGTCAGCACCTCCACCTTTAGGCAAGTTCATGCCCTCGGTTACCTTCATTTAAGTTGTTTTGGAAGAAATCACCTATTTGTTTTCCATGCGTACACACTAGTAAGAAATTGAAGAATAAGAACTAGGACTCAAATCCATGATGGCATTCATTCATCCTCAGGTGAACTTACATTTGCCCTTATTTTAAGGTATACTGGCCTTGTTCCCATGTGTGTTGAATAAATTTTTCTTCCAGAGTTACAGGAGCTCTTTCAGATCAACAAGGTGACATTTCCCAAGCTAGAGTAAACATTTATTTAATGGTACCCAGTCTGCCTAAAAGAGTTAATACAGATGATTTTTTTGTTCCTCCCTTTAACAGAATATGGCCTGAGATTGTTGTGGTTTGTTTCATTCTGAAACAAGGAATAGCCGACCATGTTCTACTGTTAACAGGGAAATATTACAATCAACATGGAAATATTTTATTAAAAATAAATTTGAAAAGTTGGGGAAGAAACAATGAGTCTTTTGTGAAAGACTGTGTTTGTGAAATCCTGAACTGCAGTGCTCAGGTCTTGTGTATGTCGCTCAGACTGTCTCTTAGCAACACAAAATAAAAATAGCAGTAATGAGTTTACAGGCTATGCCTATAAATTTAAAAAAAAATTTTTTTTAAAAATCACACTGGTTGACAAGTGTAGAAAACCAGGCAAAAAGAAAAAAAAAATAGGAAAAACCTATCAAGTGGGGTAAGAGAGTTCTGGCCTCGTAATTTAAAGATTAATCAAAAAATGTTTGTAAGGCAAAGAGTAGGAGAAGAAAATATCAGAGATGAAGGAAATCGAACAAGAAATATTCCTTTCTATAGCTCTTGTAATTTTACAGATGTATCTAGAATCATAGAATTTACACTGCCCAAGCCATTGACATTTTTTAGATAAGAAACTAAAAATAGAGTAGGAGTGAGACCAACAAACATCTCCAAGTCAGTGGAGGGTCAGTGACCAGATTTCCTGGCTGGTGCTATTTCCACGCTCCATTCCTCCCTTTTGTTGTTCTGAGCAGTGTGGCTGAGCTTTGTCACTGTGAAAGCTCTTAAGGAATAAGCACCGGCTACCATAAGGAACCCCAAATTGGGGTAGGGAGGTGCATAAAAGATTAATTAATGGCTTTACCCACAGATCCCGGCATTATTTTTTTAAGCAACCAAGTCAATGTAAGTTTCCATAAATAAGATTTTTCAGTTGATTCTCTCACTGTGAAAACATTGGCTTTCATCGTTAGAAGTAATTTCTCCCAATTTCTCTCTATATAGGAAATGCTATAAAGTTTAGTCATGAATAAGCTCATAAAGCCGAGAGAAATGCACTGTACAAGATAGAAGGAGAAGGAAAAACAAGGACATGAAAAGGAGGAAGGAGTCAGCCCAGTGACAGAGCTCTGTGCCATCTAACCTAGAGTTCCACTCTAGTTGTGTAAGAGATGGCAGCCTCAGTGGATGCTGGCACACGCACTTTGCATGACCAGGAATTTTACACAAACATATGGTTCTGTGTGATGCTCTTGAAGAAGAACAAAGTAGAGGACTTGTTCTCCCAGATAGCAAGTCTTAGTATAAAGCTATAGTAGGTAAGGTAATATGGTTTTGGCACAGGGGCAAATAAATAGACAAAAATATGTTAAATCAGAGCCTAGAAACAGACTCAAATATACATGAACAATTGATGAAGAATGGTCTCACATTACAAACAGGTGGGTAAATGATGGATTTTACTATAAATTATTCTGGGACAACTGGTTATCCATATGCGGTCAAGATGGGGGAAGAATATGGATCCATACCTCTTTCCCATTGCCCTACACACACGTAGAGAAAAATCAGCTCTAGTTAGATTTAAAACCTAAAATAAAAGGCACAAGTACAAAACTTTTAGAAGAAAATATGAGATAATTTTTGAAGAATATGGTGTAAGAAATTTTAACAATCCACAAAATGCCCAAATTATAGCCATATCTTTTCCAACCAACCATATTAAAGTAAGAACTTCTGTTCATCAAAATACTGTAAAGAGAGGGAAAATACAAGACACAGAGTAAGAAGAAGATAGCTTCAATTAACATAACTGACAAAAGAAAACAGTTCAACAGATAAATACATTAAGGTATATTCACAACGAAACGGCAGTGAAAATCAGTGAACTCTAGCTATATGCACAACACAAACAAATCTCCAAAATAAAGGAGCAAGTCACAGAACTACCTATTAAATAAGTTTCAATTTACACAATGCTCACAAACAAGCAAAGCTAACGTGATAAAACTGTAAAGAACCCAGGAGGATGTTTATTGCAAAAGGTAGGATAGTGGGGGATGAGGAGGGAATGCAATAATTGGGGAGGGACACAGAGGGAAACACCTGAAATACTGACAAATGCTCTACTTATCCTGGACGGAGAATATATGGATAATCTCTATTAAACCATATACAGATACATACTTCTATAAATGGAAAAGATAAGTTACTTTTATTCTAATTTAGAGTTTCTCATGTTCTGAAGGTTTGGAAAATAAGTAAGCTATTTAATTAAGAAAAGGTAATCTCCAAAATTGGAGAAGGTGGGTGGGACAAGATTATATTATATACATGTATAAATGTATGGCTTTGAATGGTCTTTCTAATCAGTCCTGGTTAGAAATTCAGTGTAATTCAACTCACCCAACATTTACTACGCACATTTATTAATATGTAGCTCTAGGAGCACAAAAATAAAAAGAGATAAATCTTTTCCTAAGACTGGCTACAACACTTTTTTGGGGAACTTGCCACCCCACTCCTACCCCTGTTTTCAGTTTAGTTTACAAATAAGTCATTTGTATTAATGCTTGGGCTCGTTCCATATGGGTGTATTTTCTTAGATGCTTAACCAAGTTCAGTGAGTGTAACTGAATTGTCAGAAAAGTTATAAAATGTAAACTTGAAGGAGTATTGAAGAACTAGGTCTAGAACTCAGTTTACTTGACGTTTCTGTCACGGTTTTTTAACATATGACAAACAAACATTTCCCAGGAAAGATTTCCAGCTTGATTAGAGTATGTGTGTGACATTCATAATGCCTATATTCATGAGCTCCTTCAGGGCAAGGGATATGTCTTCTTCATCTTTGAATCCACTGAATCTAGCAAAGAGTCTGATACTTTACTATGGTATAAATATGCCAATAAAAAACATATGCATGTTTTTCATCCACTCAAATATATATGTGTATATAAGTATATGTGTATGTGTTTACACATACATATACACACACATATATATATGCACACATACATATAAGAAAGTCTCTGTGTATATATTTATATACATACACACACAATGAAAGTGTACAAATATAATTTGTAACTTTCTTTTGACTGCTTACTATATGCCACAGACTATGTTAAGTGTTTTAATTGTATTGAGTCCTCTGGCCAAATGACCCTAAAGGACAGGTACCATTATTATACCCTTTTTACAGATGAGGAAACTGAGACAGAGCCGATATGTAAACCAAGTCAGTTCACTCCAGAGTGATGCTCTTGACCACCACACTATACTATAATGACCCATATAATAAGGAAAGCTAAAATGTAATGCAATTCAAGTTAATTCAACTCACCCAACACTGATTACCACTATTGGTCAAGTACTACAGTTACCTCTAGGAACACAGAAATAAAGAGAGGTAAGTCTTTTCCTAAGACTGGCCACCATACATTCTTTTGGGAACTTGCCACCCCACCCTGTGAACATGTTTAGTTTCAGGACCTCATCACTTCATTCTAGCCCAGAGATAGCCATTTGATAAAGGCCTATCCTATTGAACTACAATATCTTATTCTCCTAGAACCAGTAACTGGTCTGGGAGTGAGCATGTAGACCAGTGAGACCAATCAGAGTTCTTTGGAGTTGATATATGGATGCTGGTAAAAAGAAGTTGAAAGATGTTCCCTTCCCCTTGGACTGCTAAATACAGATGGTGAACAGGGGAGGGGGAAGGCGTGTGCATATTCCTCAGAACATGCTCATCTGTAGGAAAGAAGGAGAATGTCGGCAGCTAGTAGGAACAGACATAGGACCTAGAGGAGGGAGCAAGAAGCCCCACTATGTGGTTTAAGCCCTGGGATTCAGCCAAGTTTAAAGCCCCTGGACTCCCCAGTAAGTGAGCTAATAAACTGTGCTTTCTGCTGGAGCCTGAAATCATCTTGTTCCTATGACAAAAAAACCACAGGAGAGCATCTGCCACTCTGCTCAAGCAGTCAAGTCAGAAGACTAAATTACAATGTATTCTGGTTATGGATAAAGAACTTACTAAAGTAAATATTCATTTTATCTTCAAGATAAATGCCAATCATGGATCTAGCAAAATTACAGGTAACTCATATTCCTTCTCTTGACTTATATGGAACAATACTATGATTTGCAGTGCAATAAAGGAGAGAATGTTCCCACAATTTCCATAAGAGAAAGGGGAGCTGGGGAAAGGCGAGCATTGCGGAGTGGAAATTGTTTACATTTGGGAAGACAGTAGCTAGGCAAAGTTCAAGCTATCTGGTACAATACTTTGTACCGATAAAAAATAGATAAAAATACAAATCTCAAAATAAAAACACTATAGTTAAAACACAAGAAATTCAGAATCGGGCAGTTGGCCTGGGAAATATTTTAGGAAGAAAAAGCTTTAGCTCAGATCCCAGTCCTCCATCCCCTAAGAGGAGGAAGTGCTCAAAACATCAAGCAGAAGCCGAGCTCTAAAGTGTTAGCGTTAACAGGTGGGCCTTTGTGTTACTCCATACCCATGTTTATGTACCCTATTCTTTCACCTAAATAATAATAATGCAATACATCTTAGGAAACAAAGCTCATTTTTCTTAAGACTGTCCTCAACAAAATATATAGAACAAAGATTTATTTTTGTTCTACCACTTGTTCAGTGGGAAATGTGTAATAATAACTGTAAGTACTTTTCTTTTTCCAGCTGCACTTGGTTTTCAAGTCACTTGGGCAAAAAGAGATTCCTGGGAAGGCTAAGATCTGGGATATTCAGCAATGCAAACTGAGATACTAGGACAAAAACAAAGATCTGTTTACCAGACGTAGAGCTCAGAATCAGAGCCAAGATCAGCATGGAGGGGTTGAGGCTAGGACCCAGCGTACTGTTTCCTATTGCTGCTGTAACAAATCACCAAAATTTATTATCTTACAGTTCTGGAGGTCAGAATCTCTAAAATTAAGGTGTTGGCACGACTTTCTTACTTCCTTAGGCAGTAGGGGAAAAATTAGTTTCCTTGTCTTTTCTAACTTCTGTGAGGTCCCTTGTGATTGCATTGGGTCCACCTGGATAATCCAGGATTCACGGGTTCTGAAGGTTAGGATTTGTACATCTTTGGGGGGGGAGGGGTGCATTATTTTATTTACCACACATAGATTTGTGGCTCCCTTACTGAAACCTGTCCCAACTAAGGCCAGGATATGAGTTGTGGGATGGAGCTGTCATGGGGAGTCAGTTCACCTGTGGTGGGGAAAAAAAAGAAGGAGGGGTTGGAGACCAAATAAAATTCAATGAGTATAGCTGCAAATTCAGTGTTAAATTGCTTTTAGCTTCTAGCTTGCTAAAATGGGTGATTTTTTTAGGGTTGTGCTGTATTAACTTTTTAAATAAAATTATACAAAGTCATTTTTACTGTCTGGCCAATATATAGTGGCATTCAGTTTATGGCACAATAGAAAAAATGGACTTTGGATTATTTAGACTTGGTTTTGAGTCTCAGTTCCTATATTTATATAACTGTCATCTTGGGCATTACATATTCTCTCTCAATTTCCATTTCCTCATTTGCAAAGGGGTGGTAATTTCTGCCTCATAGGATTGTCCTGAGGATTAAATGTAATAATTATGTAAAGTGTTTACTTAGCACACTGCCTGGCATATAGCAGGCATATAGTTTCAGCCTTCCTTTGAAGCATGTGAGTCTTCTGTTTTTTTTGGTAGGAAATCACACTTTAGAAACTACCTGAATATTGATTGTTATTCAAGAAGCTCTGTTTTTCTTTTTTTCTTGTAAAGGCCCCTTTTCTTGAAAGTGGGAACATTTGTAAATTCTACTTATTTAAATTTGTCTTTCACCTCTGCATTCAGAGAAGTTTTAACTCCAAAACTATTGGTGTAACTCACCAGATAAATGATAGTTTGAGTACAGTTAGTTTGAATACGATATTAATGCTTCCTTTTTTAAAACTAAAACGAATACCTAGCATTCAAATTGGTAGAACAACTGGATTTTAATGACTACAGTGATACTGGTTCACCTTTGGAACCAGTTTTCAGTTCTTCAAAGAATCCCTGGGGAAATATATTGACAACTTCTTGCAGTCCAGTTGTTTGACTGGCTTAAATGTGTCCCACATCCTCAGTGGTCTGGGAAATCTGTTATTTTCAGAAGCCTTTTGTGCTATGTCCTTGCTTTAACAAACTGAAACTTCCTTGTAAAGAAAAGAACATATTGTATGTCCACAGTGAAGCTCTCAGTAATCTTAAGATTTTAATTTTAGAGAAAAACCTTAAAGATTTTAATCTTAAATATTGCCTTTAGCAACTTGAAAACTTATGTTTTGAAAATAAAATTATGAAACTTAAGCTGGTCACAGCAGATACCTCACTTGAGTTCACTTTCAGTTCAGAGTCCACAGCCATCAATGAATGTTTTTGCATAACACTGAAGCCTTTTATAGGGATCTATTTTTATTTATTGTAACATAAATAATCGCTATCAAGTCTTGGGCCCTGCTGTGCATTCTACTGGATTTCGGATGGCGTACACTCCAAGTGTCTGTATTCTGCTTCCATGCTCTCCAAGCAGAACACCAACACAGTTCTCTACACAATCATCAGGGTTTGGTATATCTGAATGAACTTTAAATTTTCTGAAAAGAATATATCTCCGCTTTGTTTACCCAAACGGTAAGGGCATTTCTATATATTGAAAACTGCTCCTTTGATTTGAGAAAATTAGCGATGCAATTTCTTTTTGCTGGCTCCTTTTCCTGGATCATTAAAATTATCAAGTGCAGGGCTTCCCTGGTGGCGCAGCGGTTGCGCGTCCGCCTGCCGATGCAGGGGAACCGGGTTCGTGCCCCGGTCTGGGAGGATCCCACATGCCGCGGAGCGGCTGGGCCCGTGAGCCATGTCCGCTGAGCCTGCGCGTCCGGAGCCTGTCACAACAGAGGGAGGCCCGCATACCACAAAAAAAAAAAAAAAAAATTATCAAGTGTAGTTCAGTTAACAGGCAAATAAGAGTCCTTTGTGAGAAATCCCCTATAATAGAAGATTACACAGCATATTAAAAAAATTTCCCAAATGTTCTTTGTTGAGACAGATGATGAAACTATTCAGTGTAAGCTACAGTACCTCCAATTGTAATATTTAAACATCTGAACAGTGATTGATGGAGCTTCTTTAGTAATGCAATCATCTCATCAAAAGTCTTGTTCATAAGTATAATAGGAGAGAGACCTTAGTTTGCCATACGTTTGGCCCCTACATCGTCAATAACATCACACTCCAATACGCCTTCTCTATATTGTTTTATTGCAAAATAAAATGAACGTCTCACAGCATGTGAACCCTAAGAAGAGTAATTTAGAACATCAAAATTTTCAGGGGGCCCCAAAGCAGACATTTGAGGCCTGCTCAAGTTTTGCTGTGGAGGTTGGATTCAATTGTTTGCCAAGACTATTTGAAAATGAATTTATACTGCCAGCTGCTGCCCAGCTTTTATTGCCAAATAAAACACTCTACTTTATTATAACTAAAAATTGACATAAATAACCTCCCTTTCTCCTGTAGCCTACCCAATAGGGAGGTAGCAAAAAAGGAACAAGTTAAAAACAAAAAGTCAAAAAAATAGAGAAGGTAAAAAAAGATATGACACTACAAAATTTGGGGTGCTGAAAATGAGAACATGCAGTTCAGAGAATTAGGCTAAACTCAACCTTTGCTTTTGTCATGAATAAATAAAAGGTTTATAATGGAGATTTTACTAATACAATATTGTCTCTTTTATTTCTACTTTATTTACATAGAAACTCAATTAAGTGAAAATCATAGCTCACACGATGGCTACTCAGTGATACATATAACCTTTGAGGAAGTTGAACTGGTCCATCAAAGAAGGGTGAGTTCATTGCCCCTTGAAAGAAAACTTTAGTGATTTTTTTTTTTTACTATAGTCAAGTCTGGCTCTCAGTCTTACAGAATGAGAGACTAAATTTTGTCTACCTGTGTACCAAGAGGTGAACTGACAATTAACCAAGCTTGCAAGATAATGATCTCAACCCAGAACACTTACATATGCAAGACCAGCCTATCTTTCTCCAGAAGCAGAATTACATGGGAAATAAAATTATAATCATAAGGTTAATCTATTAGTTAATAATTATTAATTCCTGTTACAGGGACAAAAATCCTTAAAAATGTTAATTCTCTTTCTATTGGAACAATGACATTGGAAGTCAATTAATTATTAGAAAGTTGACTATTAATTATTTGTGTTACTTACAGTATAGGCTAATATATTATATCACAGAAAACCTGTCAAAAATCCAGAAACAGTAAAAACCAAAAGCAGATCAGTAAAATAGAATTTAATGAGAGTTTAGTATGCTCAAAAGAATAGCTCACAAATTGGGAGTCTTCCAAAGCTGAGATGAAGTTCAGAGGCATGACGTTACAGGATGGCTTATAAAGTGAAAAGAGGAGTTGTTTAACCTTTATAATGATTAGTTATTACAATGTGGGTTTCAGATGGTGGGAGATTGATTAAAAGTGATTATCTTACATCATTTTAGGAAGATGACTTAAGTATCTTTTATGATTATCTGAGGCATCTATAAGAAATAACCTAAGTTTAGTTTCACTTACGTTCATGAAATAAGCTAGATTTAGTTTTGTTTACACGGCTCAAATGTTTTTGTCTGCTTGGGGGATTTTCAAGTCTGGTCTCCATTTTATTTTACTTTAACAAATGCCAGAATACCATGGCTTTCACATAACCATGCGGACTGGACAGGCTATTCTGCTCCAGGAGGCCGTCTAGGGACCCAGATTCTGCTGTGGTGGCATATCGTTATCCCTCAGGGCTGCCCTTGTCCACCTGGTGGGAGCTATCTCACAACCATCCACATCTTCCAGCCGGAGGCAATGGAGCAAAAGGAAGATGTGGGGGAGGGGATGGAGGTGCATTTCTGCTTTAAAGCTATGATCAGCAGTTTCACAAAATACTCTGCTCACATCCCATTGCCTTGAATATGGTAACATGACCAACCTTAAGAGAAGCTGGAGGGCCTCCCTGGTGGTGCAGTGGTTGAGAGTCCGCCTGCCAATGCAGGGGACACGGGTTCGTGCCCCGGTCCGGGAAGATCCCACATGCCACGGAGCGGCTGGGTCCGTGAGCCATGGCCGCTGAGCCTGCGCGTCCGGAGCCTGTGCTCCGCAACGGGAGAGGCCACGGCAGTGACAGGCCCGCATACCAAAAAAAAAAAAAAAAAAAAGAGAAGCTGGAAAATGTAGTCTTTAAGGAGGTGGCCATGTGTCCTGCTAAAACTCAGCTGTACAGCAGAGGTGAGAGTTTCTGTTATTCAAAGGACAGTCTCTGCCAGAGCACGGTATCTGAACAAAGTGAGTTGAACTAAATGTTTAATAGAATCAAGTTATTGTAAGCCATTCCAGCTCTAACAGGTGAAATATTCAGTCTGCTTCTTCCTTCCTCATTTATCTGTGATGCCTCCTTTGACATGAAATGGGCATAATATATAAACATCCATTGTTCCTACCTCTTGAGGTTGTTATGAGGATTAATCCTCAGGTCTTAGCTTTTTCCTCTAGAAAGTCTTCCAGGCAACTTCTATGTTCCTTATAGCCCAGCATATACTTCTTTAATCATAAAGCTGTCACACACCCTTAAAATTGTTTGCTTATTTATCTGCCTCTGCCATTAGACTATTAAGCCCAGGGAGAACAGGCTTTTAGGTTTTCTTGTTTACTCTTATACCCTAACTCAATGCTTGACACATTATAACTGACTAAGGTACAGCCTGGCCCACTGAGGTAGTTTATGGGGTGGGGAAGGCACGTTCCTGAGCAGCCAGAGGCAGCAAAAGGGCCCTGAGATATATGGAAGAGAGGAGAAGATGCTGAAAGGTTTTCAGAGAGTGGAACACATCCACTTCACAAGCTTGGTCTGAAGCTCCATGAATATGAATAAGTAAAAATAAGGAAGGGAATCTTCAAGATGATTAGAATGAGGAAAAATTAGGAAACAGTTGTGCTTAGTAAGCGATCGCAACCGGTTTGCACAGTTGACCCCAGTTCTTTTACTGAGAGTAGAAGCTGAGGGTAGCTTTATCCCTTCCCTCATCACGTGAGGAGATTCTGGGTGAGGTGAGCTCCACTCCTATTCTAGGAAGAGCTTTGCCATTTTTTTTCTTGTGTTTATGAATTATACAAGATGAATCTTTAGAATGGGCCTCAGATTGGCTGTGTGTCACTTGGCACACTGGTTTTGCATCTTCAAGAAGGGAAAATACCACTGTGAGTTATATTCATAACCACACAGGAGACACATTACTGTGGAACCTGGCTGGCATGGCTGTAGCTCGGCATATGGGCCATCAGGTATAAAACAAGCAATAGGATACCTGTGGGGGGTATCGCTATGGTTGTTCAGTATTTTTAAAAGTTCCTTGTACCTCAGAGGCCTTAGAGGGCTGAAAGCTCCTACAGACACATTTTCCTATCCCCTCTCCAATATCAAATAGAATCCAAGTTTTGACGAGAAGAGAGTAGTTTTATCCCCTTCTCTCAGGAACTCCATGTGGGAAGAAATTAACAGGGAGGCAGAATTTAGGGAAACATATGGGGATTTTTACCACCTTCAGAGCTGTCTAAAATGAGAGTAAACTAATTGCCTCTCAAATACTGAAATTCACTTCACTTTCAGCCAGAGAGGAAAAGCTAGATCTTAGTTTTCAGCAGTGATTTGGGGCAGAGAGGATGTGATGACCTCTAAGTTCTATTCTGATGATAAAATTCTATGATGTAACTTTTTCTTGATGACTCAGAGGAACGTGATGAATGTGCATGATTGTACTGTACAATGATGCAGTGAGGCCCTCAGGGTCTATGGAGTAAGTTCAGCTGCATTTCCCCATAATGCCTTGCTCCAGGCTTTGGTGCTTTTGCTGTTAGTTTGTATCCTTCTGCCTTCAACTCTGTCCATCCCCTGCCCAGACTGGTCAGTTAACACACTACATATTGACTTCTCATCTAAACTGAAATCTCTGGTGGACAAGAAGCAGATTTACTCTGGGTACATAAGACAGGGCTTTGGCCAAAAAAATTCCACTCAGTGGATATTTGGTGATATTTGATGAATATCTGGTGAATGAACGATGAGTGATTTCTTGTGAGAGAATGCTACTCTTTAGTTACCACTGCTTAGAAAGGATCCCTGCACCATGCATTCACCCCAAGTCCAAGCCACATAGACCCCCTTGCCCTTTTCTGAGCAAAACACCTTGTGCTAGATTCTTCCAGTGGCTCGAAATTTCAACTGTTTCTTCCCTGTCTTCTCAATGCCTACTCATCATTAAAGCTCCCATTTAAATATCATCTCCTGTGTGAAGCCTTCCTAGGGCATAATTAACTACCTCTTTTATGCCCTCTTAGAATTTTATGCATACTTTTATTATGTAACTTTAATATTTTATCATAGCTATTTATTCCCACTTATTTCTCCAGTTAGCTCTGAGCTTCTTGAGGACAGAGTATCCACCCTCAGTGCAATGCCTAGCATATCGTAGGTGCTCAGTAGACACTGGGTGGCTAGGTGATTGAATGAGGCAAGTTAATGTGTCACCTTCTGATGGAGAAAAGCCCATGGCTTTAAGGCATTTATCTCAGGAGGCGCTTTTGTCAGCTTTCTAATTCCCAACTTTATTCTAGCTCTAAAAATCTTATGTCTACATTAACAGGTCATGCTGTACTACAGTGAGGTTTATTGGAGATCACACACACACACACACACACACACACACACACAAACCCCCAAGCACCCCTATTAAATTTTAAATCTTTTCTATTTTGACACATTTTGAGAAAACCATTTTTTATCACTTTAAGTGTTCTATTTCTATGAGATTAAATGTGTTATAAAAAAGCCAATTCGATTATTACTTTTTAAATGACCATAGAATTGTATAAGGTATGGACTACACAGAGCTTCTTGCTCCAAATTTGAAAGAATATGCAGCTAGAAGAGATTTATCCACAATGTAATAAATTATTGGAATCATTAATATATAAATCATTAATATATAAACAATTAAACAGTTTAATTGTCTGTACACCTTTACTACAAGAAAATTATAGAAAGTGAGCTTGAAGCCCAAACCTTAAAAATTAGTTCTGCTAATTAATGACATCTGTTTTCACATAATTTGATTATCAAAATTCTGCCATTTTCCTGCCTTACTGATTCATTTCTGGGAATTTATGAGATCATTTTTAGCACTTAAAATATTGCTGGCAATTCTCTCTTGGTAGGTAGGAGGAGCAGGTAGTTTTTTCACCATCATCAAGCCCACCCTGGCTCACCCCTGCATCACCTCTGCAGTTTTCCTGAGCCGAGAGAGTTCTGCCTTATGGACCTTGTCTTAGTATTTGAGGACACTAGTGACTGAAGGGTGATCCTATGTCACTTAGGCCAATGGAAGAATTTGACAGGAAAACAGAAGTTGCTACTTCTCCTTTACATGAGCTGCTTATTTCTAACCACGGGTTTCCAGCAACACAACACATTTCCAGTTATGTCAGAGAACAGTTTTCAAAACAAAAAACATTTAAATTCAGTCTGCTTTTTTTAAATTGAACTTTTAGAGCACTATGTAGAAAAGAGAATAGTGGATTTGGATGAGAACAATACAACACTAAAGAGGTATAATATACTTGCATAGTAGCAATCAATTTTACATAAGAAAAATAATTTATTGCCAATTGGCTTTCAATAGATTTTTCTCATTAGGACTAACTTTTTTCACTTAGGAATGAAAAATCAAGTTATATATTGCTTCTTTGAGTAATTTCAAGTCATTTGAATTGAAAAGATAGAATATCTTATAGGTTAGAGGGAGTCGTTAAACTTTTTTTTAAAAGATTTTTTTTTGATGTGGACCATTTTTAAAGTCTTTATTGAATTTGTTACAATTTGCCTCTGTTGTTTATGTTTTGGTTTTTTGTCCACGAGGCATGTGGGATCTTAGCTCCCTGACTAGGGATCAAATCTGCATCCGCTGCATTGGAAGGAGAAGACTTAACCACAGGACTGCCAGAGAAGTCCCTAACTTTTTAATAGTTTAGCAAATTTATAAATTGATTGATTGGAGCTCAGAATGAATTTCCGCAGGTAGATAATGTTTTACATGGGGTTGGTCCACAGGTCTACCCACAAAAAAGTTTTTAAAGTGTAGTTTACATGAAATACCACTAGGTTTTATTAAGACCTAAGTACTGTAAAGATTGTGATCCCCTTACACATGATTCAAGATAATACATTGCCTTTTTTGAAAGACACAAAATTTGTCTACATCCAACAATTTAAATAACCCTTTAAATTTTCTGACTGCAAACATTTTAGATAAGTATATCCAAAATGAAGATGAATTCTTTTCATTTCTTGTGCCATAGCTGTGCTGGTGCCTTCAGTAGGGCTTAATCAGCCTATCGTATGATCAAGTGCTAAGCACTCATACATAACAGTGCTTTAGATAAAAACGGATCCTCAATTCCACATTGGGACGCCTGGTGCATCTCTAGTTCACAGTGTGAGACACGGTCTGTTCCAGACCTATATTCTCAGCACTTAAATTCAGTGATGACCATGCAAGATTGCACATTGGGTAAAGGTTGTCACATTGAGGTCCTTTACCCTGTACACACTGAACAAGAAGTAATGGGATGTCTGTGGCAGACATCCACTGGACTAATGGTCAAGACACCTCGCCCACTAATTCTCTGTGTGATTTTGAATAAGTCTCTGGACTTCATTATCAGTGTATTGGAGGGTTGGACAAAACTACAGCATCTCCAAGAGACCTTACCGCTCTTCCACAAACGTGTTTCTTATTTCTCGGCTGAGCAGAGTTTCCTGGATCATTAAGCAGTCCAAAGGCAATGATTCTAAAATCGAGTAGAAATGACTAAGCAATCAAACAGTGGGTCCCAATAGTGAGTCTTGGAAAGTAGGGAAAATCCTAATCTATAATCACAGAGCCACTTGCACATGTCAAATTGCTATTTTTCTATTTAATAATTTCCACATGAAAAGTCTTATCCCTATTCTAAATATCTAGTATTAGTATAATGAGGCAATATTATTCAAAATCAGATTTAAGCAAATAGTCATAATAATTCTAACTTTACTGATAGAGTTATTCAGTACACCAACAGAGGTCAGTTTGGTGACTGCTTATATCCATTCTTAAAAAAAAAAAATTCCCATTATGAGAGTCATTGCACAACTCTGATAGTATCAAAGTGACTCTTACTCATTAGAAGGTCTATTCCAAAATCTTTATTATAATTTCATCATCTTGTGTTTCCATGAATCACAAAACTTTTCTGAAATTTAAACCAAACTGAGGCATGAGAATGGCTTGTTTTTCTAGTGAAATATTATCTCTGTGTTAAAATGGAAGCTAACGTTTATTGAGCATTTCTTTTGTGTAGGTTTTTTATGCCAGCCAGAACCTATCAGACCTAATGAGACAGTCAGGCATTAGTATTACTTCATTTTATACATGACTATTTGAGACACTTTTTATTGGACAAATATTCCACCAGAATAGAAATCAGTGTTTCTTTTTTGTTTGGGGACTTCTGGTACACCCTTGATTCTTAGGGCAAGAAAGATCAGTCCAAAGGGCTCACTTTTGTTAGAGTTACAAAATGTATGACCCAGTTTCAAGGCCAGTCTGTGTGACCGAGTCATGATGTTGGCAATTTATCCACCAAGATGAGACTTCAAGTTGGTGAAAGTAAACCCGAGGGTTAACATTGCACAGAGATCTCTGTCATTATCAATTGTTACTTTATCTTTTTAAATAATTCCAAAACAGTTCATACATTATATTTATAATATTTAGCTGGACATATCTAAGTAAACAGAAATATAACTAAAGTTTATGCAAATCTTTAGCTTTAGTTACCTTTAAAAAATCTAAAAGTACACATTTCCTTATTTAATGGTGAGACATATGAGTCACCACAGTACAAACTTAGTCATGACTGAAAGACTAGCTTTGAATAATTATATTCATGACAAAAATAATGATATTATCATAATATTAATCTGCTCAATAAAGGGCATGTACTCACATAATTTTATAGAGCAAAGAAATCACTGGTGTAATAAAGTTTTCTCAGCTACATCTCCAGAACAGGGATATTATTTTTCTTAAATAGCTTCAACATTGAAAAATTCATATCTAATATAGCCTTTCCCTTTTGATTTTGATCCCAGAGAAAATCTCTCCACGTGTATTATTTATTTTACATAAGACATTCAGACATATTTTTATTTAACATTAACTGTGGTTAACAGAAATAACTGCCAAGCTCAGATTAATATTAGTGTTTGATATGATTTTCATTGTTTATGTTAAAGAGTCATACTAATTTTCAGTAAAATTTTATGTTATGTAGTCACATCCTTCTTATTTGCAGTGGGTTCATGTACTAAAGTATTAGTTACTAATACTAACAGCTTTACCAATTCCCAGGGTTTAATTAGGATACCATACAATGTACATAAGATGTAAAAACACACAAAAGCACACATGCACAGTGCTGTGATTTTAGATTCAGAGAAACCTGTATTAAAATCCTTTAGACACCACTAATTCACTACGAGAGGTCAAGGAACCTAGTAGTTGCTGTAAAATATAAACACTAGTCCTTAAATCTAGAGCACAGAGTGAGGTTACCTATCAATGAGGTCGCCAGTGGGTTCTCTTGCTCAAAATGCTTCTTGTGCCATCAATTTTAGGGGGACACTGCTCATTCTTTACCAAGTCATTCTTTCATTATTTCTAACTTTTTTTGAGTCCATTTTTCGCACCAACAGTAAAGTGACATTTATGAAATATGAAAGATGTTGTGTCTCTCTTCTGCTTAAAATCTATCCATACATCTATGCATTAATCCACTTAACTATTTATTCTTTATTATATTGTCTCAGGTCATTTCAATGGTTTTGATTTATAATTCAGCTCTATAGTTTATTATTTAATAACTTGTATGATCCAAAGTGCAGTCAGTACAAGTCATAAAATAAGGAGAGAATAAAAAATTAAACAGACATTTTTCCATTCTCTATAATTTAAAGAAAAGTTATATTGGATGATAAGGTCTGCAACTGCATTAACTATTTTGTGATCTGTTCAAGATTTTGGATTTGGATACAATTACCTGAAATTAAATAAACTCATGCCTGTAACATAATTTTTAAAAAATACAACACACTAAGTCATTTAAAATTGAACCTCTCACACATCATGTACAAGTAATTCTGGTTTTATCATATTATAAAAAGTCCAAATAAAATGAGATATTCTTATAGTAGTGCAGACATGGACACAGATGCCTAATGTTTGTTTGATTAGCCACCCATTTTTTTGTTACTGGAGAAGCCTGTGCTGGATTCTCTAGTATGATCTTTATTCTCTCATTTCAGTATTGAGAGGTTCACTTCACTCATACACCCTAAACCTAGTCTAAAGGGAACCAAAACCCTAGATTGCCATAATCACTAATGGGAAATGTATGCTTTAGATTTCAATATATCCTGTATGCAAATTTAGAAAACGACACACTAGGATACATTGGAAACTATTTTGCGCTATGGTATTATTTTTTTTAATCTAAGAAAAAATAAAATTTAGAATATAATATACCTAAGCAGTCAAGTTAGTCACATCTTCAGTGCATTTAAAACATACATAACAATTAGTTTATTCTGCTTGTCCTTTTTTAAAAAGAAACATCCATTTTGCTATAAACTCTGACAAAAATATACATTTTAAGCAATCCAGTCATTTCTACTCTAGAAAGTTATCACAAAGCTCAGAAACAAGAACATATTTACAGAGCAGAGTTTAGTTGCCACCTACCCTGATGCTATCAAGGCTGGGTACAGTGAGATATTTTTCTTTATATATTTTATTTCTTATTTTGCCCTTTTCTTTTCTGTTTTTTTTTTTTTTTTAAAAACACTTTAACATTTCTTGTAAGGCCACTTTAGTGGTGATGAACTCTTTTAGTTTTTGATTGTCTGGAAAACTCTTTATGTCTCTTTCAATTCTGAACGATAACTTTGCCAGATAGAGTGTCCTTGGTTGTAGGTTATTTTTCCTTTGAGCTTTTTAAATATATCATTCCACTCCCTTCTGGCCTTCAAAGTTCCTTCTAGTGTACTTTTCATTTCAGTTATTGTATTCTTCAGTTTCAATTGGTTCTTTTTTACATTTTTTTGTTGATGTTCTCACTGTGTTCCTTTATTCTTTTGCCAAGTTCAGTGAACATTTTAATGGCATTTTTCACAGAACTAGAACAAATAACCTTATAATTTGTATGGAACCACCAAAGACCCCCAAATACCTAAAGCAGTCTTGAGAAAGAAAAACAAAGTTGGAGGTATCATGCTCCCTGACTTCAGACTACTCTACAAAGCTGTAGTAATCAATACAGTATGGTATCAGCAGAGAAACAGACACACATATCAATGGAACAGAATAGAAAGCCCAGAAATAAACCCACACGTGTATGGTCAATTAATCTATGTCAAGTGAGGCAAGAATATAAAATGGGTAAAAGACAGTCTCTTCAATAAGTGGTGCTGGGAAAACTGCACAGTTACATGTAAAACAATAAACTAGAACATTTTCTTACATCATATACAAAAATAAATTCAAAATGGATTAAAGACATAAATGTAGGACTTGAAATTAAAAAACTCCTAGAAGAAAAAGCAGGCAAGGGCAACAAAAGCAAAAATAAACAAATGGAACTGTACCAAACTAAAAAGCTTTTGCACGGTGAAGGAAACCATCAACAAAACAAAAAGGCAGCCTACTGAATAGAAGAAATTTCAAATGATATATCTGATAAGAGGATAATATCCAAAATACATTAAGGACTAACCCAAATCAATTTTTTACAATCTAAAAAAATGGGCAGAGGCCCTGAATAGACATTTCTCCAAGGAAGACATACAGATAGCCAACAGGTACATGAAATGATGCACAGAATCACTAATCATCAGGGAAATACAAATCAAAACCACAGTGAGAGTGGCATGGACATATATACACTACCAAACGTAAAATAGATAGCTAGTGGGAAGCAGCTGCATAGCACAGGGAGATCAGCTGGGTGGTTTATGACCAGCTAGAGGGGTGGGATAGGGAGGGTGGGAGGGAGGAAGACATAAGAGGGAAGAGATATGGGAACATATGTATATGTATAACTGATTCACTTTGTTATAAAGCAGAAACTAACACACCATTGTAAAGCAATTATACTCCAATAATAAAAAAAAAACCCAAAAAAAACCACAATGAGAGAGCACCTCACACCTCTTAGAATGACTACAATCAAAAAGACAAGAATTGTGTTGGTGAAAAGGTGGAGAAAAGGGAACCCTTGTGTACTGTTGGTGGGAATGTAAACTGGTACAGCACTATGGGAAACAGTATGGGGGTTCCTCAAAAAAATAGAAATAGAACTACGATACAATCCAGCAATTCCATTCCTGGTTATTTATCCAAAGAAAATGAAAACACTAACTCAAAAAAGATATATGCACTCCAATGTTCATAGCAGCATTATTTACAATAGCCAAGATACAGAAGCAACCTAAGTTTCCATTGACAGATAAATGGATAAAGAAGATGTGGTATATATACAGTGGAATATTACTCAGCCATAAAATAGAATGAAATCTTGCTATGTATGACAACATGGATGGACCTGAATGTTAATATGCTTAGTGAAATAAGTCAAAGACAAATATTTTATGCTTTCACTTATATGTTGAATCTAAAAAACAGAGCAAATGAACAAATATAACAAAACAGAAACAGACTCACAGATACAAGAACAAACTAGTGGTTGCCAGTGGGAAGAGGGTGGGAGGAGGGGTGAAATAGGTGAAGGGGATTAAGAGATACAAATTACCAATTATAAAATAAATAAGTTACAGGGACATAATGTACAGCACAGGGAATACAGTCCATATTTTATAATAACTTTGTATGGTATGTAATCTATAAAACTAGTGAATCACTATGTTTTCCCACTTAAACTAATATCATATTGTAAGTCAACTATACTTCAATAAATTTGAAAAAAAAAAGGAGTGGGTACAAAGCCCACTGTTGGGCACTATTATGGAAATTTGTCTTCCCTCTTTGTACTCTCTTTTTTCTTCCTGAGTGGTGTTACTCACAGCTCTTGCTTCAGAATTGTTCTAGTATAAAAATCACATAGGTTCAGATGTAAACAGCTCACTACAGAGCTTCAATATCTTGAATTTGGCAGAGATGTGCCCCTTAATTAGAGAATATAAATCTTAAATCAAAACAGAGCTTCTCAAGTGTAGTAAACTCTCAGAAACATCTGGAATCCTTGTGAGAAATGCACATTCCTAAATCCCACTCCTGAGGATTCTGATTCAGCAGATCTCAGGTAGGGTCAAGGAACCCAGGTGACTCTGAAAATTAACCACACTTGGAAAACACCGACCTAAAGAATGACTTTTTAATTGTAGACTTCAGGCATCAATGAGTGAGTCAAAGGTTCTTTCTGACAAGGCTGGCATAAGTTTGTGGTGATGGTTTTAAAATTGTTTACTGCAGGGAATCAGGGGACTAAGATAACGTGTTTTGTGATTTCCATATAAAATACTTGTAATTGATCATCTTTGAGATCTTCCTTTCAATTTCCCATTTTAACTAGCTTTATAATTAACAAATAATAAATGATGGACCTCTCACAGAGAGCTAGCATTTCCTGCCCCTTAATACTGAATATAGCTATGAACATTAAAACAACTTCTATTTAAGACCATTTAACATATCAGTTAGAAGCTAACCCCTAGTGTTTAATTTGAAAAGGAACCTGTGCTGGAAGTCAGCATCTAACTTTCAAAATGGAGAATAAGGTTGAAAATAAATCTGATGATTATTGAAGCAAATTGAGTGTGACATGGGAACGATGTAAGAGTCTCTTGGGAAATAATGGTTGGGAAGGATTATTAATAGAGAGTTTGGGCTTATTTTCTGTTCCAAGATTTGGAACCCTGAACTTAAGCTTTATGTCATGAACTGTAGGTGACAGAGTCACTTTCCCTTCAACATTCATCAAATATTAAATGAGTTTGACCTTGTATGAAACTCAGGGAGATGTAAGAGGACTATTCCACTTTGCATTCATAGTTTCAAGAACTTCAAAGAAATAAGTGGTAAAGAAAATCCAAACATGCCATGTCATCATTTTGTTTGCTTATATGTTCGAAGTAATCTAGAATTAGAAAATATGTCACATTCAACTCTCTCTTAAAGGAAATACCCTGGTAAGACTGGGTTTTTTTATTGTTCATTATTATTGTTGTTTTATGAGCATAAACTTCATTAAAAGAGTGGGAATAAAATAACATTCAGACTGTTTGTTCTTTATATAACCAAAGACATATGAGCTCTGAACTGGCTGGCTACCAATTAACTTTGCGAGCTTGGGCAAGTTGACTTCACCTCTAGCTTTCAGCTTCCTAATCTGTAAAATGAGGGAGTCAGATTAGACAACGTTAGCGTCCTATGTGGCTGGAACATGATGCGAAGGAGTGACTTGACCTGACTCCTGGTTTAGGCAGGATGGTTGGTAGTGAGGGTTATTCGTAGAAGTTGTATGAGGGTGTGTTTACACATTTTACACAAATTCATTAGGTTACCTGGATAGGTCACATTTTACAAAAGCATTAGCAGGCGTGGGAAACTCTTCTTAGCACTTTACTTACATTAACTCATTTAATACTCACAACAAAACTATAAAGTACATACTATTAGCATTGTCATTTCCATTTTACAGACAAGGACTTTGAAGCACAGAGAAGTTAAGTGATAAGCCCTGAGTCACCCAGCTACTAACTGGCAGAGCCAAGATTTGGATCCAGACTGTGAGGTCCCAGAGAACATGCACGCTTAACCACTGTGCTGTGCCACCTCTCTGCTGGGCTGTGTGAGGAACTTGTTTAGATCTCATTGCTAAAGCTGAGTTGTGGGTGTGCTGAGCTTGGGACTGGCTGAGACATTGATGTGGGGTCAATAACTTTATTGAGAAGTTAAACCAGGGTTGCTAATCTGATCTGGGGAAGCAGAAGTGCAATGTCTGTTACAGGAAACCAAAATGGCAGTTACACCAGGTACAGCCACAGTGATGCCCAACAGGTGTCGGGGGCCCTTTAAAGGCTGGGAATAGTGAGGAGTTGATCCCAACATCCAATGTGATGATGCTCCCAATTTCATGACCCTCCACAGGTCCTTAATAAACTGCTGCATTTGTAAAACATACTAAGACCACCAAAAATGCTGTCACTCTAACCTATAAACCAAACACACAATATGTCTATGATTACTTGTGCTTTTTTTTTTTTCCCCAAAAGTTCAGGCTAATTAAAAAACAGCATTGACAGTGATCAGCCTAGTGTTGGTCTTACTTTAACAGAATTCTTTTCATGTTTTACTATTAAGTGTATTTGACATTAATTTCTGAATTGTGAGTGTGTGTGTGTGTGTTTAATGCTAAGGGTATTTCTTTCTCTTCCTCTTTTCAACATTATTTTTTAAGAATGACTGTTGAGTTTTACTAAATGCTTTTTTGGTACTTATCAATATTGTCATAGCTTTCTTTTTCTACTCTAACTGCATTTTTTTTTTTTTTTTTTTTTTTTTTTGCGGTACGTGGGCGTCTCACTGTTGTGGCCTCTCCCGTTGCAGGGCACCGGC
>NC_041224.1:121188018-121191503 GCF_002837175.3 Physeter macrocephalus | reverse complement strand
TTCCTCCCCACAAATACATCAGAAATACATCTACATGTGGGACAACTCCTACAGAACACCTACTGAACGCTGGCAGAAGACCTCAGGCCTCCGAAAAGGCAAGAAACTCCCCACGTACCTGGGTAGGGCAAAAGTAAAAAGCAAAAACAGACAAAAGAATAGGGACGGGACCTGCACCAGTGGGAGGGAGCCGTGAAGGAGGAAAGGTTTCCACACACTAGGAAGCTCCTTCACGAGCGGAGACTGCGGGTGGCGGAGGGGAGAAGCTTCGGAGCCATGGAGGAGAGTGCAGCAACAGGGGTGCGGAGGGCAAAGCTCTAACTACTTTAATGTTAATATTTAATGAACATTTCTATTGTTGAACCATACTTATATTTCATAACAGACCATGCTGGGCTACTTTAAAATATACACTAACAAGTATTATTACAATTTTATAAATACAAAAAAAAATTTAACTTAATTCTACCAGACAAAATTGGGCTATAATATAGTAGAAACCACCGAACCAATTATAGAATCATCTGTAAAAAGAATACTAGTACATGCTCCTTTCTTCTTTTGTCTGTCAAATGTTCATTTCTTAGTGAATTATTTCCCTAGTCACTAACAATATTTAGATCCATGAAACAAAATAAAATGAAGTATAATAACTGTATGAGAATGTTGCTCTTAGGAGATTCTTAACTTATGGAACCTCAGCTTAGAAGATTACCTCTCTGCATAGGAAAATTCAAGATGTGAGAAGGGACAGCTCATAAGCATAAAGTCTCATCCATCATTTTTTAAGAGATTTTAGACTAAAGGGAAAAACGAAATTTCCCCTCAGTGCAGAGGTATGTTTTCTGTGAGATTAATGCTTTTTGAAAAATCTCCTTTGCTCCTAGAAAATAGATGAAAGAAACACTAAAGCAATTGGTTCTGCACAAGAAGAAAATTCTTATCTCTTCTGGACACAATAGGCAGCAGCAGGTGGGTACTTGCTTTCTTTGTGGAAGCTGTAGTGATTTTTAAAGATTTAGAAATTGGAAAGCTTCCTCTGAGAACTCCAGACGTGAATGTGAGACAGGCTATGCCTCCTTCAAAAAGAGAACAGTAGAGCACTCAGCTTGAAAATGCAGGTTTGGGACTCAGAAGACAAGTTCTGCCACTAACTATCCATGCAACTTTAGGTAAGTCCCCTAACCTCTCAAAGGCCTCAGTTTCTTTATCCTTAAAATGGTGAACATAACACATTCTCCTAAGGGTGAACTAAGCAATGTACAGTACTTAGCTCAGTGTCTGGTACAGAATAAAGTACTCAGTAAATGTTAGCTAAATACATATACATACGCTCACAGGCACACATTATGAAATACTTTCAAAGCTTTGAGAAACAACCAGAAATGCCTTGCTGAGTCCTCTGGTTCCAAGGATACAGCTGAAGAAGTGCCCTGAGACACAAAACGGATTGTACTTCTAACTAATCCAGCTAATCCAGCCACTATGGGACAAGCAGAGCTGTACCTAAAAGCTTCAAAGCCAGGGGAATGATTCTTGTTATGAAAATTGACCAAAGCCACGTTTTCCCCAGTGAACAGACACCTTTTACAGCACAAAGGTCTTCCTCATAGGAGGATCTGACTTCTTTCTGGCTTAGAAACTAATTACAAATCTTTGCTATAAGAAAGAGCACACAGAAAGGGAGAGGAATCTAGTGCAAATACTCTGCCCCCACCAAAATTCAAACATTAATAACATTAATATATTTAAAAGTAAGAATTAAGTATTTATCAAATTATCCATTGATGGAATTAAATGTTATTACTAAGGTAAGTATTAGTAAAATTAAATATTGATAAAAATGATTCCAAAATTAATTTCACTGAAGTATGACAGAATAGGAAGGCAGCCTGGTCTGTGATGAATACTATACTTGGGAGAAGTGGGCTTTATTCTTGGCTTCACCTTTCTGGGTCTGTGGAACACACTTCAGAGATACTTATTAATCCAGCTGTGAGACCCCCAGAAAATCACCACTTTGTTAGCCTTACTTCATTTCTACCTGTGCGAACTGGGCAGGTGAGGCTAAAAGCTCCCAGGCAGCTCTAGAATTCTCTGATTCCAAATTGTGGCAGGGTGGGTCACACGACACAGCTCCAAGTGGAAATTTACTCCTGAAGTTTTGCAAGCCAACAGAGCATATTCTAGGATGGCCAGAATGGGGCCTGAGGAAATTAGCCAGCTCTGAGCCCCACCAGCCATGTTCCCTGCACCTTGGTTTGCTCATTCGTAAAGGGAAGGGATGACCAAATTCTTTTCCAGGGCACCTGTGAGTCCTTACATTTCTACACTGATAGCCCAAAGATCTTGTCTTCAGAAAAAATGCAGTCAGGTTCCATTTGGAGCTGCCAAATTAGAATAAAAATGAGTATTAAGAACCAGCACCTGGATTATAGGAGGAGGAGCTTCAAGATGATGGAAGAGTAAGACGCGGAGATCACCTTCCTCCCCACAAATACATCTACATGTGGGACAACTCCTACAGAACACCTACTGAACGCTGGCAGAAGACCTCAGGCCTCCGAAAAGGCAAGAAACTCCCCACGTACCTGGGTAGGGCAAAAGTAAAAAGCAAAAACAGACAAAAGAATAGGGACGGGACCTGCACCAGTGGGAGGGAGCCGTGAAGGAGGAAAGGTTTCCACACACTAGGAAGCTCCTTCACGGGCGGAGACTGCGGGTGGCGGAGGGGAGAAGCTTCGGAGCCATGGAGGAGAGTGCAGCCACAGGGGTGCGGAGGGCAAAGCGGAGAGATACCCGCACAGAGGATCGGTGCTGACCAACACTCACCAGCCCGAGAGGCTTGTCTGCTCACCCACCGGGGCGGGCGGGGGCTGGGAGCTGAGGCTCGGGCTTCGGTTGGATAGCAGGGAGAGGACTGGGGTTGGCGGTGTGAACACAGCCTGAAGGGGTTACTGTGCCACGGCTAGCCGGGATTGGGTCCGGGAAAATATCTGGACCTGCCAAAGAGGCAAGAGACTTTTTCTTCCCTCTTTGTTTCCTGGTGCATGAGGAGAGGGGATTAAGAGCGCCGCTTAAAGGAGCTCCAGAGACAGGCACGAGCCGCGGCTTTCAGCGCGGACCCCAGAGACGGGCATGAGATGCTAAGGCTGCTGCTCCGCCACCAAGAAGCCTGTGTGCTAGCACAAGTCACTCTCCACATCTCCACTCCCGGGAGCCTGTGCAGCCCGCCACTGCCAGGGTCCCATTATCCAGGGACAACATCCCCGGGAGAACTCACACTGGTGCAACGTCACGCCGGCCTCTGCCACTGCAGGCTTGCCCCGCATCCGTAACCCTCCCTCCCCCCAGCCTGAGGGAGCCAGAGCCCCCAGATCAGCTGCTCCTTTAACCCCGTCCTGTCTGAGCAGAAAATATCCAGCCTCATCTACTAGAACACAGGCATTAGTCCCCTCCACCAGGAAGCCTACACAACCCACTGA
>NC_041224.1:121177905-121187996 GCF_002837175.3 Physeter macrocephalus | reverse complement strand
CATTGAGAGCAATGATATATATATATTTTTTCCCTTTTTCTTTTTTGTGAGCGTGTATGCTTCTGTGTGTTATTGTGTCTGTATAGCTTTGCTTTTACCATTTGTCCTAGGGTTCTCTCTGTCCGTTTTGTTTTTGTTTTTTTACTATAGTTTTTAGCACTTGTTTTCATTGGTGGATTTGCTTTTTGGTTTGGTTGCTCTCTTCTTTCTTACTTTTTATTATTACTTAAAAATTTTTTTAATAGTTATTTTTTATTTTTTATTTTAATAACTTTTTATTTTATTTTATTTTATTCTTTCTTTCTTTCTTTTTTTTCTCCCTTTTATTCTGAGCCGTGTGGATGACAGGCTCTCGGTGCTCCAGCCAGGTGTCAGGGCTGTGCCTCTGAGATGGGAGAGCCAAGTTCAGGACACTGGTCCACATCTGAGAAAATATTTGAAGAGAATATAGTTGAAAACTTCCCTAGTATGGGAAAGGAAACAGTTAATCAAGTCCAGGAAGCACAGAGAGTCCCATACAGGATAAATCAGAGGAGAAACATGCCAAGACACATGTTAATCAAACTATCAAAAAATGAATACAAAGAAAAAATATTAAAAGTAGCAAGGGAAAAACAAGAAATAACACACAAGGGAATACTCATAAGGTTAACAGCTGATCTTTCAGCAGAAACTCTGGAAGCCAGAAGGGAGTGAAGGAAATTGTTAATCAAGTCCAGGAAGCACAGAGAGTCCCATACAAGATAAATCCAAGGAGAAACATGCCAAGACACATATTAAACAAACTATCAAAAATTAAATACAAAGAAAAAATATTAAAAGCATCAAGGGAAAAGCAACAAATAACATACAAGGGAATCCCCATAAAGTTAACAGCTGACCTTTCAGCAGAAACTCTGCAAGACAGAAGGGAGTGGCAGGACATATTGAAAATGATGAAAGGGAAAAACCTACAACCAAGATTACTCTACCCAGAAAGGATCTCATTCAGATTAGATGGAGAAATTAAAAACAACACAGACAAGCAAAAACTAAGAAAATTCAACACCATCAAACCAGCTTTACAACAAATGCTAAAGAAACTTCTCTAGGCAGGACACACAAGAGAAGGAAAAGACCTACAATAACAAACCACAAACAATTAAGAAAATGGTAATAGGAACATACATATCGATAATTACCTTACATGTAAATGGATTAAAAGCTCCAGCCAAAAGTATTGACTGGCTGAATGGATACAAAAACAAGACTCGTATATATGCTGTCTACAAGAGGCCCACTTCAGAACTAAGGACACATACAGACTGAAAATGAGGGGGTAGAAAAAGATATTCCATGCAAATGGAAATCAAAAAAATGCTGGAGTAGCAATTCTCATATCAGACAGAATAGCCTTTAAAATAAAGACTATTACAAGAGACAAAGAAGGACACTACATAAAGATCAAGGGATCAAACCAAGAAGAAGATTTAACAATTCTAAATATTTATGCACCCAACACAGGAGCACCTCAATACATAAAGCAAATACTAATAGCCATAAAACGGGAAATCGACAGTAACACAATCATTGTAGGAAACTTTAACAACTAACTTTCAACAATGGACAGATCATCCAAAATGAAATTAATTAAGGAAACACAAGCTTTAAATGATACATCAAACAAGATGGACTAATGGATATTCATAGGAAGTTCCATCCAAACACAACAGAATACACTTTCTTCTCAAGTACTCCAGGATCTCTATCCTGGAGATCTATGTCCAGGATAGATCATATCTTGGGTCACAAATCAAGCCATGGTAAATTTAAGAAAATTGAAATTGTATCAACTATCTTTTCCAACCAAAACGCTATGAGACTAGATATTAATTACAGAAAAAAATCTGTAAAAAAAAATACAAACACATGGAGGCTAAACAATACACTACTTAATAACCAAGAGATCACAGAAGAAATCAAAGAGGAAATCAAAAAATACCTAGAAACAAATGACAACAAAAACACAATGACCCAAAACCTATGGGATGCAGCAAAACAGTTCTAAGAGGGAAGATTATAGCAATACAATCCTACCTTACAAAACAAGAAACATCTCAAATAAACAACCTAACCTTAAACCTAAGGCAATTAGAGAAAGAAGAACAAAAATACCCAAAAGTTAGAAGGAAAAGAATCATAAAGATCAGATCAGAAATAAATGAAAAAGAAATGAAGGAAACAATAGGAAAGATTTTCTTTTTTGTGAGCGTGTATGCTTCTGTGTGTTATTGTGTCTGTATAGCTTTGCTTTTACCATTTGTCCTAGGGTTCTCTCTGTCCGTTTTGTTTTTGTTTTTTTACTATAGTTTTTAGCACTTGTTTTCATTGGTGGATTTGCTTTTTGGTTTGGTTGCTCTCTTCTTTCTTACTTTTTATTATTTCTTAAAAATTTTTTTAATAGTTATTTTTTATTTTAATAACTTTTTATTTTATTTTATTTTCTTCTTTCTTTCTTTCTTTTTTTTCTCCCTTTTATTCTGAGCCGTGTGGATGACAGGCTCTCGGTGCTCCAGCCAGGTGTCAGGGCTGTGCCTCTGAGATGGGAGAGCCAAGTTCAGGACACTGGTCCACAAGAGACCTCCCAGCTCCACGTAATATCAAACAGCAAAAATCTCCCAGAGATCTCCATCTCAACGCCAAGACCCAGCTCCACTCACCGACCAGCAAGCTACAGTGCTGCACACCCTATGCCGAACAACTAGCAAGACAGGAACACAGCCCCATCCATTAGCAGAGAGGCTGCCTAAAATCATAATAAGGCCACAGACACCCCAAAACACACCAAATCTTTTGACAAAATTCAACACGCATTTATGATAAACATCCTGCAGAAAGTAGGCATAGAGGGAACTTTCCTCAACATAATAAAGGTCATATATGACAAACCCACAGCCAACATTGTCCTCAAGGGTGAAAAAGTGAAACCATTTCACTAAGATAAGCAACAAGACAAGGTTGCCCACTCTCACCACTATTATTCAACATAGTTTTGGAGGTTTTAGGCACAGCAATCAGAGAAGAAAAAGAAATAAAAGGAATCCAAATTGGAAAAGAAGAAGTAAAGCTGTCGCTGTTTGCAGATAACGTGATACTACACGTAGAGAATCCTAAAGATGCTACCAGAAAACTACTAGAGCTAATCAATGAATTTGGTAAAGTAGCAGGTTACAAAATTAATGCACAGAAATCTCTTGCACTGCTATACACTAATGATAAAAAATCGGAAAGTGAAATTAAGAAAACACTCCCATTTACCATTGCAACAAAAAGAATAAAATATCTAGGAATAAACCTACCTAAGGAGACAAAAGACCTGTATGCAGAAAACTATAAGACACTGATGAAAGAAATTAAAGATGATACAAACAGATGGAGAGATATACCATGTTCTTGGATTGGAAGAATCAACACTGTGAAAATGACTGTACTACCCAAAGCAATCTACAGATTCAATGCAATCCCTATGAAACGAACACTGCCATTTTTTCACAGAACTAGAACAAAAAATTTCACAATTTGTATGGAAACACGAAAGACCACGAATAGCTAAAACAGTCTTCAGAAAGAAAAACGGAGCTGGAGGAATCAGGCTCCCTGACTTCAGACTATACTCCAAAGCTACAGTAATCAAGGCAGCATGGTACTGGCACAACAGAAACATAGATCAATGGAACAGGATAGAAATCCCAGAGATAAACCCACGCACATATGGTCACCTTATCTTTGATAAAGGAGGCAAGAATATACAGTGGAGAAAAGACAGCCTCTTCAATAAGTGGTGCTGGGAAAACTGGACAGCTACATGTAAAAGTATGAAATTAAAACACTCCCTAACACCACACACAAGAATAAACTCAAAATGGATTAGAGACCTAAATGTAAGACCGGACACTATAAAACTCTTAGAGGAAAACACAGGCAAAACACTCTATGACATAAATCACAGCAAGATCCTTTTTGACCCATCTCCTAGAGAAATGGAAATAAAAACAAAAATAAACAAATGGGACCTAATGAAACTTAAAAGCTTTTGCACAGCAAAGGATACCATAAACAAGACCAAAAGACAACCCTCAGAATGGGAGAAAATAGTTGCAAATGAAGCAACCGATAAAGGTTTAACCAGCAAAATTTATAAGCAGCTCATGCAGCTCAATAACAAAAAAACAAACAACCCAATCCAAAAATGGGCAGAAGAACTAAATAGACATTTCTCCAAAGAAGATATACAGATCGCCAACAAACACATGAAAGAATGCTCAACATCATTAATCATTAGAGAAATGCAAATCAAAACGACAATGAGATATCATCTCACACCGGTCAGATTGGCCATCATCAAAAACTCTAGAAACAATAAATGCTGGAGACTGGGCATATACCTTGAGAAAACCATAATTCAAAAAGAGTCATGTACCAAAATGTTCATTGCAGCTCTATTTACAATAGCCAGGACATGGAAGCAACCTAAGTGTCCATCTACAGATGAATGAATAAAGAAAATGTGGCATATATATACAATGGAATATTACTCAGCCATAAAAAGTAATGAAATTGAGTTATTTGTAGTGAGGTGAATGGACCTGGAGCCTGTCATAGAGAGTGAACTAAGTAAGAAAGAGAAAAAGAAATACCGTATGCTAACACATATATATGGAATCCAAAAAAAAAAAAAAAGGTCATGAAGAACCTAGCGGCAAGACGGGAATAAAGACACAGACCTACTGGAGAATGGACTTGAGGATATGGGGATGTGGAAGGGTAAGCTGGGACAAAGTGAGGAGTGGCATGGACATATATACACTACCAAACGTAAAATAGATAGCTAGTGGGAAGCAGTCACATAGCACAGGGAGATCAGCTCGGTGCTTTGTGACCACCTAGAGGGGTGGGATAGGGAGGGTGGGAGGGAGGGAGACGCAAGAGGGAGGAGATATGGGGATATATGTATAACTGATTCACTTTGTTATAAAGCAGAAACTAACACACCATTGTAAAGCAATTATACTCCAATAAAGATGTAAAAAAAATAAAGAACCAACATCTGTGAGTCTTTTCCTAATGGGTGTATAAGTTGGTTTAAAGTTTCTGACATATTTAGGCTGAATTCTAAGTCACTCGACCATCTGGCCCTAGGACGGTTATGCAAAGTGCTGCTCCCTACCTAGGCACAGAGAACATTTTTATTAACATCGTGCTGGGCAGGTGCATGTATAAAAAGATACTGTGATTGGTCCAAGGTCAAAAGCCAAAGAAATTTGAAAAACACTTGGAGTCTGAGACCAACCAAATAAAATCTTTTTCTGATGAAAATTATGTCTGTGAAGCTAAATGGCTGAAGTAGGATAGTACATAGGTTAGACTTCAATAAAGAAAGTCTTTAGCTTAGATTTAAAAGCATAACTATGGGGAAGGTTTAACTGTCCTTTTGAAAATCCATCTTCCTTCAGAATTGCTGGTAAGAGATGACTTCGAAAATGTTCCTGATCCCTGATATGATCATATTAACACTGCTGGTCACCATCACTGGATTCCATTTTTGCCAGTTGGTCTTTGGAAAATGTCTGCTTGCCTGGAAAAGTATAGCGCCTGTTATATATATTCATCATATAGTTGTGCTTCAGAGATAAACTCACACCTCTGAATTTGATTACTTTTCCTTAATTAAATATAGATTTCTATGGCTCCCACGTGTCTGGAATAAATCTGATTAAAAACAAGACTCCCTCTCCCTGTGCCTGGCTGAGACTGTTCCGCTTTGCTTATTAGTAGGATGAGCACTTGGATGGTGGTCTGCATAGCATGCACTCAGTCCATGAACAGGGAAGCCCTTCCTACTCCAATTTCTTCTGCTTGCTCATTGATTCCTTTAACAGGGAACACAACTAGAAGTACAGCTTAAATTCAGGTATCACTGAGAGAGGTGATGTGTTCCCTGGAATTCAAAGAGCCAGAGAACTAATCCCCTCTTCCATACATCACAGAAGAGATTTTAAACTTTTTTGAATATTTCTATATCATCCTGGAAAAAAACACAACTGCCCAGAATATTAGAAATGAGTCAAATGTGTATTTGACTTTTCAATATGTCAGAGCCCATGAGGTTGGTGGGGAAATGTGTCTTCTGACACTGTCTCAGCCTCGAACTAAGGATGTTCAACCAGGGACCTCCTTGAGCCAAGGTCACCAAGCTGCCCCTTATCTCCCAGGGATGTGTCTGCCTTAATAGCCTTGTGATGGATTTCAGGTGCTGGGACCCTGTGTCCATTACTCTCCTTGAGGTAGGATGTCTGCAAGACTCCTCCTCATGGTTGCCCAATAGGTCAGTCAACTTAATTTGCTCCAGATCTCACAGCTAGCTAGTGGCAAAGGAATAAGACTTGTCAATCCAAGTCCTATCGCCACACAACCAGACATATATGATCAGAAGCCTAGAGGTGCCCTCTGCCGGGCACAGCCCCCTTCCGTGTTCTGCCTCTCACTCCAGACTCCCCAGTCCACAAAGGCAGGCAGGCATCATGAAGTTGCAGCACCCTGGGGTTGGGGGCGGTGCAGGAGAGAGCCCCTGTCAGAGGCAGTGCCTTGCTACTGAGTGCACTGCTCTCCCACTGCTTTAATAATTTGTTGTAAAACAAACAAAGTCACCAGGGGAATTGCTGCCAGTGGATAATGGCCTCCTGCTTTGCAATTAAGCGCTGACATTCAGTTGTGCCTCACCAGCCATGGTATATTGCTGCTTCCTGTTCCAATGTTCTCACCCGTGAGCGTTTTCTGCTAATCAAATTTATTATCCTGTACTGCAGACCTTGACATTCACTTCCTTTTCAGCCTGGTGGTGAAGATTTAGAGAACATAATTTTTAAGCTACCCGTCCTTTCCAGCCTGGCGTTCATAAGGCCCACAAAGAAACAAACAGATTTAAATAAAGTGCAAAAGCTCCAAAAGTTTATGTCGGTAAGAAATACCAGTTGTCAGGGGATCCAGTAGCAAGACCACTTTTTCAAGTGGATAAGGAGGAAGAGATTTGTGAAAGTACCTTTCATGTCATGCTGAGATTATTCCCTACTGACCACTTAACTCAGGTTCAAGTCCATAAACCTGGCCTCAGATATGACATCTTGTGTCATCTCACAGGATCTCTCAACTCAGACCTAACAGGAATAACCCTCTGATCTGCAATGATGTTTCAGTTCTTTCATCAGAAAAGGGTATTTCATGTACCATCTATGTCTCCCTGGTGGGTTCAGAATCATTAAAATACTAGTTACTCCATAGAAGTGGCTACTTTCTTAGCAGCTCAGGGGCATAGAACTGTGCATTAACCCAGGCTCTGAAAACTTCACACCTGTTGTCCTGCAAAGAAGGGATAGAGAGCCATACTTCCCACAAGTATAACCACTGTTTGAAATGTCTGTGGAAGAGCTAGGAAGATGAGCTCCCGAGGTCTCGATTCTCTCATTTGCAACTTGAGGGCAGTAAAATAGATGATCTCACAAACATCCTAGACCATGATTTGTGATAATCAAAAGGTCTCATGAATAGGCACCGGGAAACCATTATTCTCCCTCATTTCTCCACACCAATCTCCTTGCCCCGAGTAACAAGCCATCTTCAGGGGGCAGCCCCTTTTTCTCGTGTTGTTTAAGGTCCAGCCCCCAGCATCTGCTGTCTCCAGCCCATAGCCACCTTATCCTCCTCCTCCACCTCCTCGTTGCTTCCCTGGTTTTCTCTCTCATCACTTTGCTACCCTGTAAACCAAATTTATCCCCAGCCTGCCCCAGAGATGCATTTTGTCATTGTTTTCTATCTTCTTTTCCAGAAGAAAATGAAACAAATTTGCTGTACAGTTAAATGCAAACTACCTTCAAGTAGTTAACAGGTTATTATAAATTCATACTAAATTTTAAAAGACAAAGAAAATCCTTTCCTGGGCACACAGGGAAAAGCATATGTGTTGCAGAGCAGGGGATGAGGAGGAGATTGTGAGGGAGGAAAGGAACAGTCATTCACTGAGCATCAGGCAATGTCAGGAAGTATACTAGGTGTTCTGCTCTTTAATAAATTATTATATCGTTCTTTTAGATTTCAAAAGCAATGCGTACATTTTCACAGAATGCAAACACAACCAGTGCATAAAATAAAGTCAACTGTATTCTTATCACCCCCCCCAACACCACCCTCTTCTTCTAAAATCAGCATCCACAATAGTTTTGTTGTGTATTGATTCAATAAATATGTGTTGACTATTCACTTTTTATCAGGCCCTATTAGGACAAAGATGTGGTTTTGGTGTGTGAACTAAACAGACAGAAATACCTGCTTTCCTGGAGCTTACATTCTAGTGGAGGAAGACAAATAGTTTAAACTAAATAAGTAAAATAAATATTATATCAGAGATGATAAGAGCTATGGAGAGAAACAGAACAGGGAAGGGGATAGAAGGAGCAGGGGTACAGGGCAGGTGAACAGTTTTGAATAGTGCCATCAGGAAATACCTTGCTGAGAAGTTGGCACTTGAGTGAGTATATGATGTTGGAGAAGTGAGTGAAAACATCTTTCTGTAATTTTCTCTGTTCTCATAAGTATTCCAAATATAAATGCTTGCATATTGTTTGCCTAAATGCTTTTTACACAATGGGATTATATTATACTATACACATTACTTTGCAAACTGTGTTTTCACCTGAAAACTAAATCATTGACACCTCTCTGGGTCAATACATATACATATAGTTCATTCTTTTTAATAACTATATAATTTTTCATAGTTTGTATCATAATTTACATAAATGTTCCTATTGATGGAATTCAAGTTATTTGCAGTGTTCACACTCTGTTTTATTTTCTTTGGAAATGCATGCAATGTTGTAAAGTTTTTGAGGTTTTATTTTATTCATGCCAAAGTTCTAGATATTTTAAATATTCTCTCTATTTTATTCAGGACAACTTAACTGAGAGCTAGATTTATTATATTCTTTTCTAGAAGCAAAGAAGCAGACATTCAGAATAGTTAAGCTGGTTTGCAAATGGCCATTTAGCTACTGAATAGGAAAACAAAGATTTAACCTCGGGACAGTATGGTGTCAAGAATTCTATATTCTTTCCAAAACTACACCAGATCTCAGAGCTGAGGACAGAGCAGCATTACCATCCCCAAGAGAATAGGGAGAATAAGAGCAATGGAGTTCATTTTTCATAGCACTGAATTTATTTAACTTAAAGACTGCCATTTATTTTGAAATCATGCCCTTCCTATGTTTTTGTCAATAAATTTACTTGATTTAATGAAATAAGGTGACAGCAGATGGTGGACAGTACTGTCTAATGAACATACTTGGAATAGAAAAAAATTTTCAATTCTAGCTTGGTTACCCAAATATACCTATTTTAAAGTTCCATGAACCCCTGGAACCACTGGAGTAGAGAGTATGGTGTGAAGCTCCCTAGTCTAGGCAGCCACAGATCTGAGCCCCTCCCAGGTTTGCCTCTGTGCCTCTATCTATCTACCTCAAGACACCCTTTTCTAGTCTGTAAAACTGAGATCATAACACTTCTCAACTCCATACATGTAGAGTGTTTTTATTTTGCTTAAGGATAGACCAATGCCGATTTACTGATAGATAATATCTGAAGAAAAAGATTCAGTCAAACCCTGTGGATAACAATGAAGTTTCCTAGATAGCCTCATCCAACAGAGGGCAGACAGCAGAAGCAAGAAGAACTACAATCCTGCAGCCTGTGGAACAAAAACCACATTCACAGAAAGATAGACAAGATGAAAAGGCAGTGGGTTATGTACCAGATGAAGGAACAAGATAAAACCCCAGAAAAACAACTAATTGAAGTGGAGGTAGGCAACCTTCCAGAAAAATAATTCAGAATAATGATAGTGAAGATGATCCAGGACCTCGGGAAAAGAATGGAGGCAAAAATCAAGAAGATGCAAGAAATGTTTAACAAAGACCTGGAAGAATTAAAGAACAAACAAACAGAGATGAACAATACAATAACTGAAATGAAAACTACACTAGAAGGAATCAATAGCAGAA
>NC_041224.1:121175698-121177305 GCF_002837175.3 Physeter macrocephalus | reverse complement strand
ATCTCATTCAGATTCGATGGAGAAATCAAAAGCTTTACAGACAAGCAAAAGCTAAGAGAATTCAGCACCACCAAACAAGCTCTACAACAAATGCTAAAGGACCTTCTCTAAGTGGGAAACACAAGAGAAGAAAGGGACCTACAAAAACAAACCCAAAACAATTAAGAAAATGGTAAAAGGAACATACATATGGATAATAACCTTAAAGTTGACAGATTAAATGCTCCAAACAAAAGACACAGGCTTGCTGAATGGATACAAAAACAAGACCCATATATATGCTGTCTACAAGAGACCCACTTCAGACCAAGGGACACATACAGTCTGAAAGTGAGCAGATGGAAAAAGATATTCCATGCAAATGGAAATCAAAAGATAGCTGGAGTAGCAATTCTCATATCAGACAAAATAGCCTTTAAAATAAATACTATTACAAGAGACAAAGAAGGACACTACATAATGATCAAGGGATCAATCCAAGAAGAAGATATAACAATTGTAAATATTTATGCACTCAACATACGAGCACCCACCTCAATACATAAGGCAACTGCTAACAGCTATAAAAGAGGAAATCGACAGTAACACAGTAATAGTGGGGGACTTTAACACCTCACTAACACCAATGGACAGATCATCCAAAATGAAAATAAATAAGGAAACAGAAGCTTTAAATAACACAATAGACCAGATAGATTTAATTGATATTTATAGGACATTCCATTGAAAAACAGCAGATTACACTTTCTTCTCAAGTGCACATGGAACATTCTCCAGGAGAGACCACATCTTGCGTCACAAACCAAGCCTCAGTAAATTTAAGAAAACTGAAATCATATCCAGCATCTTTTCTGACCACAACGCTATGAGATTAGAAATCAATTACAGAGAAAAAAACATTAAAAACACAAACACATGGAGGATAAACAATACATTACTAAATAACCAAGACATCACTGAAGAAATCAAAGAGGAAATCAAAAAATACCTAGAGACAAATGACAATGAAAACACAGTGATCCAAAACATGAGGGATGCAGCAAAAGCAGTTCTAAGAGGGAAGTTTATAGCTATACAAGCCTACCTCAAGAAACAAGAAATATCTCAAATAAGCAATTTAACCTTACACCCAAAAGAACTAGAGAAAGAAGAGAAAACAAAACCCGAAGTTATTACAAGGAAAGAAATCATAAAGATCAGAGCAGAAATAAATGAAATAGAAACCAAGAAAACAATAGCAAAGATCAATAAAACTAAAAGCTGGTTGTTTGAGAAGATAAACAAAATTGATAAACCATTAGCCAGACTCATAAAGAAAAAGAGGGAAAATATGAACAGACCAATCACAAGTAATGAAATTGAAACTGTGATTAAAAATCTTAAAAAAACAAAAGTCCAGGACCAGATGGACCAGGCTTCACAGGTGAATTCTATCAAACATTTAGAGAAGAGCTAACACCCATCTTTCTCAAACTCTTCCAAAAAATTGCAGAGGAAGGAACACTCCCAAACTCATTCTACGAGGCCACCATCACCCTGATACCAAAACCAGACAAAGATACTACAAAAAAAGAAAATTACAGACCAATACCACTGATGAATATAGA
>NC_041224.1:121173394-121175015 GCF_002837175.3 Physeter macrocephalus | reverse complement strand
GGAAAAGAAGAAGTAAAACTGTCACTGTTTGCAGATGACATGATACTATACATAAAGAATCCTAAAGATTGCCACCAGGAAACTACTAGAGCTAATCAATGAATTTGGTAAAGTTGCAGGATACAAAATTAATGCACAGAAATCTCTTGCCTTCCTATAAACTAATGACAAAAAAATCTGACAGAGAAATTAAGGAAACACTGCCATTTACCATTGCAACAAAAAGAATAAAATACCTAGGAATTAACCTACCTAGGGAGACAAAAGATCTGTATGCAGAAAACTCTAAGACACTGGTGAAAGAAATTGAAGATGACACCAACAGATGGAGAGATATATCATGTTCTTGGATTGGAAGAATCAATATTGTGAAAATGACTATACTACCCAAAGCAATCTACAGATTCAATGCAATCCCTATCAAATTACCAATGGCATTTTTTACGGAACTAGAACAAAAAATCTTAATATTTGTATGGAGACACAAAAGACCCCGAATAACCAAAGCAGTCTTGAGGGAAAAAAACAGAGCTGGAGGAATCAGACTGGACAGCTACATGTAAGAGAATGAAATTAGAACACTCCCTAACACCATACACAAAAATAAACTCAAAATGGATTAGAGATCTAAATGTAAGACCCAATACTATAAAACTCTTAGAGGAAAACATAGGAAGAACACTCTTTGACATAAACCACAGCAAGATCTTTTTTGATCCACCTCCTAGAGTAATGGAAAGAAAAACAAAAATAAACAAATGGAACCTAATGAAACTTAAAAGCTTTTGCACAGCCAAGGAAAACATAAACAAGACCAAAAGACAATCCTCAGAATTGGAGAAAATATTTGCAAACGAATCAATGGACAAAGGATTAATCTCCAAAATATATAAACAGCTCATGCAGCTCAATATTAAAAAAACAAACAACCCAATCCAAAAATGGGCAGAAGACCTAAATAGACATTTCTCCAAAGAAGACATACAGATAGCCAACAAGCACGTGAAAAGCTGCTGAACATCACTAATTATTAGAAAAATGCAAATCAAAACTACAATGAGGGGCTTCCATGGTGGCGCAGTGGTTGAGAGTCCACCTGCCGATGCAGGGGACACAGGTTCATGCCCCGGTCTGGGAAGATCCCACATGCCACGGAGTGGCTAGGCCCGTGAGCCATGGCTTCTGAGCCCGCATGTCCAGAGCCTGTGCTCTGCAACGGGAGAGGCCACAGCAGTGAGAGGCCCGTGTACCGCACAAAAAAAAAACTACAATGAGGTATCACCTCACACTAGTTAGAATGGGCTTCATCAGAAAATCTGCAAACAACAAATGCTGGAGAAGGTATGGAGAAAAGGGAACCCTCTTGCACTGTTGGTGGGAATGTAAACTGATACAGCCACTATGGAAAACAGTATGGACGTTCCTTAAAAAACTAAAAATAGAATTACCATATGATCCAGCAATCCCACTACTGGGCATATACCCAGAAAAAAACCACAATTCAAAAAGACACATGCACCCCGATGTTCACTGCAGCACTATTTACAATAGTCAGGTCATGGAAGCAACCTAAATGCCCATCGACAGATGAATGGATAAAGAAGATGTGGTACATATATAC
>NC_041224.1:121162969-121173154 GCF_002837175.3 Physeter macrocephalus | reverse complement strand
GTGTGATGAATTGGGAGATTGGGATTGACATGTATACACTGATGTGTATAAAATTGATGACTAATAAGAACCTGCTGTATAAAACATAATAATAAAAAAAAATGACGTTTTCAAGTTTGGAAGAAAACTGAAGCTGAGTAATATTTGGAGTCAAGGACTAGGTAACTCAGGTTATAAATAAAAATAATAATTGAAAATATTTATTGGAAATGTATATTCAAACATATATCCTATTTAATATATTTAGAAAATTTTCTGCTTACTTAACTATTTGATTGAGCTAAGTTTTTAAGAACTGTATATGTATTTGAACTTGACTTTTAATGCTGGATAAAATGTTGATCCTGATGGTGTCCCTAATTTGGAGGAAATATCTCTCCTGTAATTCTGGAAATCAGTACACTCCCAAAGCTAGAGTATTTG
The DNA here is from genome assembly GCF_002837175.3 of Physeter macrocephalus. Lineage (NCBI taxonomy): Eukaryota > Metazoa > Chordata > Mammalia > Artiodactyla > Physeteridae > Physeter > Physeter macrocephalus. Next base: position 121,172,731 of record NC_041224.1, on the reverse strand, counting down.
AAGTTGAGAAGAAAAAGGAAGAAAGGAAGAAAAGAACAAAGGAAGGAAGGAAGAAAGAAAGAAAGAAGAAAGGGAGAAAGAAAAGGAAGAAGTAAAAATAATTTTAACAGCCTAACATAATATAAAATAGCCCAATAAAAAGATTACTTTTCATGTATGTGTGATAAAATAACACACTGCTAAGAGAGAAATTTATAATAATCTATACATAACTGCTTAATCTCTTAGTAGCAGAACAGTTAGATCCCATATTAATATCGCATCCACTTTAACCAAGAATCTAGTCATATTAGGAGACTACCTCTTCCTGTTCACTTGCTCTTTAGGAAATGGAAAGTGTGGAGTCCAGGGATCACACTTTCCATTTGACATCATCAAACTAATGAATTGTCTAATAAAGAGATGAATTTACTACAATCTGAAAAAAAAAAAAAGAAAAAAAAAAAAGCCTTGATAGGAAGTGAATGTAAACCCAGAGTGACAATGCCTTTCAGACACACATGTGATTTCCCCAGAGCATAAAGGAGCCTAGAGTGCATGCTCATCTGTAATTACAACAGAGAAACAACTCAACAGAAGATGTCTGTAAGCAGTTTGTGCCCTGAGATTTACAGTCCTAATCTGCTCTGTTGGGTGGAGTCAGCAATGTGCCCTGACTCTGCCACTGAGGGACGTGGAGTCATTAAGACAGAATCAAAATGCTAACTGTAGCAGGAAAGAAGGAACTGATGCTGAAGGCATTCCCAGGAGCTCCAACTGTTGTTTTTGCTACTGTAGAATTAACACTGCCATCTCAGAAGCACCATGATGGCTGAATTGAGCCCATGCCCTGTGCAAAAAATCAAGAGCCTAAATTTGTCATTTTTCAAACATTTTATAAATAGAAAAGCAAAAGCAAAGAAATGCAATAACTTTGATCTTGTGCTTTTTAACATTTGGAAAAATAAAATAATCCTGTTTCTTTGTTTACTCTAAGACTCTGCCATAGGCCTTGCTTGGAAAATAGGAATAAACTTGCCTTACTTTTGTTTTAGAGGTTGGGTTTTGTGTGTTAACATGTTCCTTCTCTCCCTGTTATAAATCTGTAATTGTGGAGATGCCATGCAACTTGGTAACTTCTTGAAGAGCAAGAGTTAAGGCAATAGAGAATGAGAGTTAATTTCATATGTGCTTATGTGGAAATGCTATTAGTCTAAAGAAAAATCTATGTCTTCATGATAGATAACATAAGATAAAGTTTAGATCCTATGCTTCCCAGTTACCTCAAAAGTACTAATTAATCTCGGGAAAGTCAATAGTTTAGATGTTGCCAGAAATTTTCAACCTGTTTCAAGAAAACTTCCATAACCAAGAGTTTCCCTCTTTACTTAGGCTTACTGAAAAGCCCTTAGGATCTGCATATGGAAGTCGAATATGGTAGGTTCTCCATTTACCGTATGACATAGTGGGTTTCTCTACTACCACTGCAAGTAAATTGTTATCGGCTTCTTTGTTCTCATTGCTTAGTTTGTCCACAGCTTCCAAATAAAAGTATTGGAAAGGAACTGATGGTATTCAAAAGCTCACTAGTTGGTATTATTACAAATTCATGAATTTTGGTCAACGCAAGGAGCCACTAACTGATGTCAACAGAAACAGTGAGGATCCGAAAAACTCCATTTAGCTTTAGAGTGGAAAATTTGCACAACAATGTTAACTACCTGTCTTCCAGAGTGTTGATAGTTCTGAGGCATTGGGTCAGATCAGACTCACTAGAGAAATTATTAAAACCATGAATGTCAGGAACCCATAGATGGTGATTCACATTTAAGGGCCAAGATACCAGTATTTTTCAAGCTTCCTAGGTGATCCTAATACATTAAGAAAAATTGAGAAGCACTATTCTAAATGATAGGTAGTGATTTATGTAATGAATTTATTTCCAGAAAATAAAGAGTACTCTTAGAATGGTAGTATTTTCCCCTCAGGATCTGAGGGTTTTCAGGGCTCACTATTGCTTTTGAAAACAAAACTATTCTTTGGGAAAAAAATTAATAAAGAATCTATATAACTCCAGTGTCTCTCCTTTCACCCCACAGGGCACAGGGTACTATATATATATATATATATATATTGCAAAGACTTTTAAAATCTTTCCTACTCATCACATAATTTAGCTGAAAATAGCTAGGAATACTAGGGGGAAAATAAAGAGCAAAACAAACACACCCACATAGAAATATACATTTAATTAAAATTTAAAGCAAAAAAAACTAATTTTCCTCTCCTATGGTTTATTCTCCCCAAAGTAGCTACAGCAATATTGCAAGTGGGAGGAAAACAGACTTGGACTGAACTATAGAACAATGGTGTTTTGGTCCGGTGGAGTAGAGTCCCAAGGCTTCTCCTTAGGAAAAGTCTGTCTCTGCCTTGATTTCAGGCAGAGCTCTTTTTTGCCTTCCAAGTTCAATGCTGGGTTGCTAAGAAAAGCTGTTTGTGCTAATAGACTGACCTTTCTACAGTTTGCTTTACATTTCTGCAGAAGTGGGAACCATTGCAAATGTTTATTAAGATCTAATTGTATAACATACATTATACAAGCATTATATTCTATTTAATTAAGTCACCTCTGAGTTCTTGGGTTAGCTAATTACTACAGCAGGAACATTTCAAGGTATTAGTAGTTCAGATTAGTGGTACCCAAAGATTTCCAACTGTGTTCTGGGTCACACACACAGCTTACCCTTCAATAAAAACCAGTTCCCTGCCCTTGAAAAAACCTGTCCTAGTGATATCTGTCATTTTTCACTTCTCAGCAACAGCTTTGATTGCTTTCTTAAAAGAACATGGAAGAAGAGTATAGATGTAAATCTATAAATTCAAAAGCTATTTCTCATGGGAATCCGTAAGAGCTCTGAAAATTGCATGCAACTAAAATAGAGAGGAAAAAATAAGCTTTTGTTGATTTCTTTTTTTCTTCAGCAGCATTACAGTACGTACATTAGAATGGGGGCTTTTGTATTCAAATCAACAATCCTGGTGTTTCAAGCCAAACCTGTGAAATATTGTCTTTTCAGTGATGATACCTCCTTCTTAATTGAAAAATGGTAGAATCTGAACAATGTCTTGCCTTTCCACTTACTATTGTGGAGACCTTTTCTTCTGAGAAACTCTATTAGATTTTAAATCTTTATTTCATCCATTAGGCTATTGATGGTTTGCCTGTCTGTTTGCTTGTTTTGGTAAAATATGCATAACATAAAATTTACCATTTTAACCATTTTAAGTGTACAGTTCAGTGTTGTACAAACATCACTGTCCTCCATCTCCAGAATGTTTTTCATCTCCCCAAACTAAAACTCTGTACCCATTAAACAATAACTTTTATTCTCCCCACCCTGCAGTCCCTGGTCAACCACCATTCTACTTTCTGCCTCTATGGATTTGACTGCTCTAGGTACGTCATGTAAGTGGAATCGTACTGTGTTTGTACTTTAGTGTCTGGCTTCTTTCGTTTAGCTTAATGTCTTCAATTTTCCTCCATGTTGTAGCATGTGTGAAAATTCCATTCCTTTTTAAGTCTGAATAACATTTTATCATATGTTGATACCACATTTTGTTTATCCATTCATCCATCAATAGACATTTGAATTGTTTCTACATTTTGGCTGCTGTGAGTAAAACTGCTGTGTACATTGATGTACAAATATCTGTTTGAGTCTCTGCTTTAAATTACTTTAGGTATATATTGCTGAAGCAGAATTGCTGAATCTTACAATAATTCTATATTAATTTTTTGCATTTTCTTAATGGCTAGTGATGTTGAACATCTTTTCATGTGCTTATTGACCATCTGTATATATATTTGAAGAAATATATATTCAGTTCTTTACCCATTTTTCAACTGGGTTGTTTGATTTTGTGTTGTTGAGCTGAAGCTCTTTATATATTCTGAATATTAACTCCTTATCAGATATAGGATTTGTAAATATTTACTCCATTCTGTGGGTTGCCTTTTCACTCTTTTAATATTGTTCTTTGATGTACAAAATTCTTCAGTTTTGATGAGGTCCAACTTACTACTTTTTCTTAGGTTTCCTGTGCTTTTAATCTCATATCCAGGAAATTGCCAAATCCAATGTCATGAAGCTTCTCCCCTGTTTCCTTTAAGAGCTTTATAGTTTTAGCTCTTACATTTAGGTCTTTAATTCATTTTGAGTTAATTTTTGTATACGGTATAAGTTAAGGGCCCAACTGTATTTGCATGTGGATATAGTTTCCCACCACCATTTGTTGAAAAGACTGTTCCTTCCCCATTGACTGATCTTGGCACCCTTGTCAAAAACCACTTGACTGGGGGACCTTCAAGATGGTGAAGGAGTAAGATGTGGAGATCACCTTCCTCCCCACAAATACATCAGAAATACATCTATATGTGGAACAACTCCTACAGAACACCTACTGAACACTGCCAGAAGACCTCAGACCTCCCAAAAGGCAAGAAACTCCCCACGTACCTGGGTAGGGGAAAAGAAAAAACAGAGACAAAAGATTAGGGACGGGACCTGCACCAGTGGGAGGGAGCTGTGAAGGAGGAAAGGTTTCCACACACTAGGAAGCCCCTTCACTGGCGGAGACAGGGGGTATGTGGTGGGGGAAGCTTCAGAGCCATGGAGGAGAGTGCAGCAACAGGGGTGCGGAGGGCAAAGCAGAGAGATTCCCGCACAGAGGATCGGTGCCGACCTGCACTCACCAGCCTGAGAGGCTTGTCTGCTCCCCCGCCAGGGCAAGTGGGGGCTGGGAGGTGAGGCGGGGGCTGGGAGGTGAGGCTCGGGCTTTGGAGGGCGGATCCCAGGGAGAGGACTGGGGTTGGCTGTGTGAACACAGCCTGAAGGGGGCTAGTGCACCACAGCTAGCTGGGACGGAGTCCGTGAAAAAGTCTGGACCTGCCTAAGAGGCAAAAGACCATTGTTTCAGATGTGCGAGGAGAGGGGATTCCTTCCCTGTGTGCCCACAGAAGGCACAGCACTGCCTAAGTGAGCTCCAGAGACGGCCGTAAGATGTGGCTATCAGCTCAGACCCCAGAGATGGGCATGGAATGATAATGCTGCTGCTGCTGCCACCAAGAATCCTGTGTGCAAGGTAAGGTCACTATCCACACCCCCTCAAGAGCCCGTGCAGCCCACCACTGCAAGGGTCCTGTGATCCAGGAACAACTTCCTGGGGAGAACACACGGCGCGCCTCAGGCTATTGAAATGTCACACCAGTGTTTGCTGCCACAGGCTCGCCCCGAATTCCAATTAGGACTACCATACCCCTCCCTCCCCCCGGCCTGAGTGAGCAAGAGTGCCCTAATCAGCTGTGGCTTTAACCCCATCCTGTCTGGGCAGGAACTGAAGCCTGAGGGTGACCGACATGCAGAGGTAGGGCCAAAACCAAAGCTGAACCCCAGGAACAAAGAAGACAAGGGAAATTTCAATATGCAGCCTCAAGAGCAGCGGATTAAATCCCCACAATCAACTTGATGTAACCTGCACCTGTGGAATACCTGAATAGACAACGAATTGTCCCAAAATTGAGGCGGTGGACTTTGGGAGTAATTGTAGACTTGGGTTTGCGTCTGTGACTGATTAGTTTCTGATTTTTATGTTTATCTTAGTTTAGTTTTTAGCGCTTGATATCACTGGTGGATTTGCTTATTGGTTTGGTTCCTCTTTTTTATTATATTTTTATTTTAATAATTAAAAATTTTTTAAAAATTTTATTTATTAAAAAAATTTTTTTTAATTTCTTTTTTTCTCCCTTTTCTTCTGAGCCATGTGGCTGACATGGTCTTGGTGCTCTGGCCTGGTGTCAGGCCTCAGCTTATAAGATGGGAGAGCCGAGCTCAGAACACTGGACCACCAGAGACCTCCCAGGCCCCATGTAATATCAATCGGCCAGAGCTCTCCCAGTTATCTCTGTCCCAACACTAAGACCCAGCTCCACCCAACGGCCAGCAAGCTCAAGTGCTGGACGCCCCATGCCAAACAACCAGCAAGAAAGGAACACAACCCCACCCATTAGCAGAGAGGCTGCCTAAAATCATACTAAGTTCACAGACACCCCAAAACAAACTGTCGGACATGGCCCTGCCCACCAGAAAGACAAGATCCAGCCCCACCCACCAGAGCACAGGCACAGTCCCCTCCACCAGGAAGCCTACATATGCCACTGAACCAACCTTACCCACTGGGGGCAGACACCAAAAACAACACGAACTACGAACGTGCAGCCCAAGAAAAGGAGACCCCCAAACACAGTAAGTTAAGCAAAATGAGAAGACAGAGAAATATGCAGCATACGAAGGAGCAAGGTAAAAACTCACCAGACCTAACAAATGAAGAGGAAATAGGCAGTCTACCAGAAAAAGAATTCAGAATAATGAGAGTTGAGGTGATCCAAAATCTTGGAAATCAAATGGAGAAAATACAAGAAACGTTTAACAAGGAGCTACAACAACTAAATTGCAAACAAACAATGATGAACAAAACAATAAATGAAATTTAAAATTCTTTACAAGGAATCAATAGCAGAATAACTGAGGGAGAAGAACAGAGAAGTGACCTGGAAGATAAAATAGTGGAAATAACTACTGCAGAGCAGAATAAAGAAAAAAGAATGAAAAGAATTGAGGACAGTCTCAGAGACCTCTGGGACAACATTAAATGCACCAAAATTCAAATTGTAGGGGTCCCAGAAGAAGAAGAGAAAAAGAAACGATCTGAGAAAATATTTGAAGAGAATATGGTTGAAAACTTCCCTAACAAGAAAAAGGAAATAGTCAGTCAACTTCAGCAAGCACAGAGAGTCCCATACAAGATAAATCCAAGGAGAAACAACCCAAGACACAAAAATTAAATACAAAGAAAAAAAAAGCAGCAAGGGAAAAGCAACAAATAACATACAAGGGAATCCCCATAAGGTTAAAAGTTGATCTTTCAGCAGAAACTCTGCAAGCCAGAAGGGAGTGCCAGGACATATTTAAAGTGATGAAGGAGAAAAACCTACAACCAAGATTACTCTAACCAGCAAGGATCTCATTCAGATTCGACATAGAAATTAAAACCTTTACAGACAAGCAAAAGATAAGAGAATTCAGCACCACCAAACCAGCTGTACAATAAATGCTAAAGGAACTTCTCTAGGTGGGAAACACAAGAGAAGGAAAAGACCCACAAAAACAAACCCAAACAATTAAGAAAATGGTAATAGCAACATACCTATCAATAATTACCTTAAATGTAAATGGATTAAATGTTCCAACCAAAAGGTATAGACTGGCTGAATGGATACAAAAACAAGACCCATACATAAGCTGTCTACAAGAGAACCACTTCAGACCTGGGAACACATACACACTGAAAGTGAGGGGACGGAAAAAGATATTCCATGAAAATGGAAATCAAAAGAAAGCTGGAGTAGCAATACTCATATCAGATAAAATAGACTTTAAAATAAAGAATGTTACAAGAGACAAGGAAGGACACTACATAATGATCAAGGGATCAATCCAAGAAGATTTAACAATTGTAAATATTTATGCACCCAACATAGAAGCACCTCAATACATACGGCAAATGCTAACAGCCATAAAAGGGGAAATCAACAGTAACACAATCATAGTAGGGGACTTTTAACACCCCACTTTCACCAATGGACAAATCATCCAAAATGAAAATAAATAAGGAAACACAAGCTTTAAATGGCATGTTAAACACGATGGACTTAATTGATATTTATAGGACGTTCCATCCAAAATCAACAGAATACACTTTCTTCTCAAGTGCTCAAGGAACATTCTCCAGGATAGATCATGGGTCACAAATCAAGCCTCAGTAAATTTACGAAAATTGAAATCATATCAAATTTCTTTTCCAACCAAAACGCTATGAGACTAGATATCAGTTACAGGAAAAAAACTGTAAAAAATACAAACACATGGAGGCTAAACAATACGTTACTAAATAACCAACAGATCACTGAAGAAATCAGAGAAAATTAAAATATACCTAGAAACAAATAACAATGAAAACAACACAGGCACTGAAACTGAAACTGTGATTTAAAATCTTCCAATAAACAAAAGCTCAGGACCAGATGGCTTCACAGGTGAATTCTATCAAACATCAGAGAAAATTAAAATATACCTAGAAACAAATAACAATGAAAACACAATGACTCAAACCTATGGGATGCCGCAAAATCAGTTCTAAGAGGGAAGTTTATAGCAATACAGTCCTACCTGAAGAAAGAAGAAACTGCTCAAATGAACAACATACCCTTACACCTAAAGCAATTAGAGAAAGAAAAACAAAACAACCCCCAAAGTTAGCAGAAGGAAAGAAATCATAAAGATCATATCAGAAATACTCATTCTACAAAGCCACCATCACCATGATAACAAAACCAGACAAAGAAGTCACACAAAAAGAAAACTACAGACCAATATCACTGATCAACATAGATGCAAAAATCCACAACAAAATGCTGGCAAACAGAATCCAACAGCACATTAAAAGGACCATACACCATGATCAAGTGGGGTTTATCTCAGGAATGCAAGGATTCTTTAATATATGCAAATCAATCAATGTGATACACCATATTAAAAAATTGAAGGAGAAAAACCATATGCTCATCTCAAAAAATGCAGAAAAATCTTTCAACAAAATCCAACACCCATTAATGATAAAAACTCTCCAGAAAGTAGGCATAGAGGGAACTTACCTCAACATAATAAAGGCCATATATGACAAACCCACAGCAAACATCATTCTCAATGATGAAAAACTGAAACCATTTCCTCTAAGATCAGGAACAAGACAAGGTTGTCCACCCTCACCCCTATTATTCAACATAGTTTTGGAAGTCCTAGCCACAGCAATCAGAGAAGAAAAAGAAATAAAAGGAATCCAAATTGGAAAAGAAGTAAAACTGTCACTGTTTGCAGATGACATGATACTATACATAGAGAATCCTAAAGACACTACCAGAAAACTACTAGATCTAATCAATGATTTTGGTAAAGTAGCAGGATGGAAAATTAATGCACAGAAATCTCTTGCCTTCCTATACATGAATGACAAAAAATCTGAAAGAGAAATTAAGGAAACACTGCCATTTACCATTGCAACAAAAAGAATAAAATACCTAGGAATAAACCTACCTAAGGAGACAAAAAACTGTATGCAGAGAAGTATAAGACGCTGATGAAAGAACTTAAAGATGATACAAACAGATGGAGAGATATACCATGTTCTTGGATTGGAAGAATCAACATTGTGAAAATGACTATACTACCCAAAGCAATACAGATTCAATGCAATCCCTATCAAACTAACAATGGCATTTTCCACAGAACTAGAACAAAAATTTCACAATTAGTATGGAAACCCAAAAGACCCCCATTAGCCAAAGCACTCTTGAGAAGAAAAACAGAGCTGGAAGTTTCAGGCTCCCTGACTTCAGACTATACTACAAAACTAGAGTAATCAAGACAGTATGGTACTGGCACAAAAACAGAAATATAGATCAATGGAACAGGATAGAAAGCCCAGATATAAACACATGCACATGTGGTCACCTTATCTTTGATAAAGCAGGCAAGAATATACAATGGAGAAAAGACAGCCTCTTCAATAAGTGGTGCTGGGAAAACTGGACAGCTGCATGTAAAAGAATGAAATTAGAACACTTCCTAACACCATACACAAAAATAAGCTCAAAGTGGATTAAAGACC
>NC_041224.1:121150996-121162584 GCF_002837175.3 Physeter macrocephalus | reverse complement strand
TGAAAGGATGCTCAACATCACTAATCATTAGAGAAATGCAAATCAAAACTACGATGAGGTATCACCTCACGCCAGTCAGAGTGGCCATTATTTAAACATCTAAAAACAATAAATGCTGGAAAGGGTGTTGTGAAAAGGGAATCCTCTTGCACTGTTGGTGAGAATGTAAATTGATACAACCACTATGGAGACTAGTAAGGAGTTTCCTTATATAACTCAAAATAGAACTACCATATGACCAGCAATGCCACTACTGGGCATATACCCTGAGAAAACCATAATTCAAAAAGATTCATGTACCACAATGTTCACTGCAGCACTATTTACAATAGCTAGGACATGGGAGCAACCTAAGTGTCCATCAACAGAAGAACTGATAAAGAAGATGTGGCACATATGTACAATGGAATATTACTCAACCATAAAAAGAAATGAAGTTGAGCTATTTGTAGTGAGGTGGATGGACCTAGAGTCTGTCATACAGAAAGAAGCAAGTCAGAAAGAGAAAAACAAATTACGTATGCTAACCCATATATATGGAATCTAAAAAAAAAAAAAAAAAACGGTTCTGAAGGTCCTAGGGGCAGGACAGTAATAAAGAAGCAGAAGTAGAGAATAGACTTGAGGACACGGGGAGGGGGAAGGGTAAGCCGGGATGAAGTGAAAGAGTGGCATGGACTTATATATACTACCAAATGTAAAATAGATAGCTAGTGGGAAGCAGCCACATAGCACAAGGAGATCAGCTCGGTGCTTTGTGACCACCTAGAGGGGTGGGATAGGGAGGGTGGGAGGGAGACGCAAGAGGGAGGGGATATGGGGATATATGTATACATATAGCTGATTCACTTTTTTATACATCAGAAACTAAGACAACATTGTAAAGGAATTATACTCCAATAAAGTTGATTAAAAAAAAATCACTTCACAGTATATGTGAGGGTTTATTTCTGGGATCTCTGTTCTATTCCATTGGTCTATATGTCTGTCTTTATGCCAGTACTACACTGTTTTTATTACTGTAACATTGCAGTAAGTTTTGAAATCAGAAAATGTGAGACGCTTAACTTTGTTTTTCTTTTTCAAGATTGGGCAATTTGGAGTCCTTTGAGATTCCATGCGAATTTTAAAATGGACTTTTTCTTATTTTTACCCCCCAGAAAAGTCACTGGGATTTTGATAGAAATTGCCTTGAATCTATAGATGACTTTGGGTATTACTGACATCTTAACAATATTAAGTCTTCCAATCCACTAACATGGGATGTCTTTCCATTTATTTTTACTTGTTTGTAAAATGAGTGATTCATCAGCCACTGAAAAACATTTCTCTCATGCTGAATATCTTCTTCCAGTTAACACAGGACCTCTTACACTAGATAAAAGTTCATTAAATACAGAAGAATATATGAGCAACTAAAAGACTAGTAAGTATGCTGATGAACAACAGAATCACATTTCCTTCACATAATCCACAAATAGTTTTAAGCACCCTCTCTGTTTTATTTTTGTCCTTTACCTAAAAATGCAACCAACAAATATAGCTCATTTTCAGTGTGTGCATGAGACTGAAGGTGTTGATTTGTGGCCACAGGTCTTTCCTTATAAAACTGTGGAAGGCTTTTTGTACCCACAATTCAGTTTAGCAAATAGCCCTAAGGATATACAGACGTGTATTATTATACAGCCTGTATTATTAATTACACAAATCTTGCTCTTCCAGAGCTTACAGTCTAAACTGAGAGGGAGGGAAATAAGACAAGTGTACATTTAGAGATTTGGTTGTATTTAAACAATTGTTTCCACAATAACACTTGGAAATAGCACAGTGATATCTACAAGTCAGTTCTTTCTAATTTTTTTCACCTTTACGCCTCCCACCCATGATTTATTTGACTCTACATCTAGTAAATCTTATTTTGAAAAATAAGTCAGTAGTAGTTTTAAATTTTTACTTTAAAAATCTAATAAAAAGTCTATATTTGGTTTTGTAGTTCTTTGTCTTTTTCCTTTTTTCCTGAGAGTTGATATTCTGGTAGCCTTGGGCTTTGTGTCAGCTATTTTGTTATTATTGTTAGTTTCCAGGCCAGAAATGAAAATATATTGCGTAAAGATACATATTATAATGGTGCTGAACTTTACAATAATTGCTTTTAGGTGTCCTTAATAGATCTTTCCTTCTAATATACATATAACCTAAGTTATTAAAATTTAAAAATGCAAAAATACTTCTAGAAGATCCTTATCACAGTTCAAATAGTTTTCTGTTGATTAGCATGGAGACCATTAGTTGAGCTGTCTTTGGTAGAAATGTTGCCAACTCTGCATATTTGCTGCAGAATGGCCACAATTCATGAATATCTTACTACTGTCCATAATTGACACTTGGAATTGAGTGAAATCAATTACTTTTTTATAGTTCATGATATTTTAAAATTATTTTTGATGCCTAAGATTTTAAAAGCCAAATGAAACTAAAGCATATGTCGTTTTAAAATCCCAGCAATCTGTCATTTAATTGACTTGCTTGTGATTTTTTATAGCAAACAGCAAAAATGAATAAGATGATTTGAGAGTTCTCTGCAGTACAGTATATCACATCATTTTCTAACATTTAATGGACATGACTTTACGAATATTTTGGGACACAGTATAGCTTTTAGCTTCATTTTATTTTTTTGCTTGTGTAATTAAAGCATATAGCTGGGTGCACAATTTAATAATGTTCCTTCTTTCCCTCCTGTAATCTCAAATTGGATGACTAAATTCTTTAGCACAGTGGATATTTGGTCTATAAAACTATACCTGGAAATCAAATTCTCATGAGACTGTATACAAGCTGATACATGTTTTAGATGCAATCTGGATATCTTAGCTGGCTTTATGACTAGGTTACAGTTACTTTCCCAAGCTCAAAATCATGGGTGAGCCTTCAGGTACATGCCTAATGGGAAACAGCTCTCAAACACCCACACCATCAGGAAAGGGAAGCTCAGAGCCAAGTGGCAGTAAATACTCAAACTCTCTAAATCAGCCACTATAAGAAGCATGAGGATAGAGTCTGTGTCTAAATGGCTTTAGCTAAACATAAGACTTCATATAGTGCCTTGAGTGCAGTAAACGCTAAAATCATGATATGATGGAGTTCTTTCCTTCTATCATTTAATAAAATGCAATCCATCAAATGTATGGTGACTGTCTACTATGTGTCAGGCAGATGCCCAGCACCAAGATAAGATGGATGACATAGAGTCTGCCATCAAAGGGCTCACAGTTTAGTGAAAGAGACAGGCATATAAATAAATTAACTACAAATATGCACTATGTGGTCTAAGAGAAGGAGGTATAAATTGCTGTAGGTATCCGAGTACAATAGCAACGTATTTTATCATCATCATCATCACTACGAACATCACTATCCATGTTCTACATTTAGAAGTAAAAATTATCTCAAGTATTATAAGATTAGAATGTAACTTTATAGGTTTTCTGATACTTACAATATGAAGGTCTGCTTCCATGTTTAAACACACCAGTGTGTATACTATTTTATATGGCACTGAACACTCTCTTCATGTACCTCTTGACAAATAATTGTGGAAATACGGTTGTGACAATTGTTAGGAAGATAGGTGACTAGGTGCCATTTAATACTCAATCTCATGATGGCAGATGTCATGTACTCCAAACAAGGCACCATTCCACAGAATATTTATCCTGACAAATGGAAAAATTATGACTATTCCTCACTTCAGGTTTTACCTATGAGAGTAGTACATGAAATAGTCACCGATCATTTCCATCTATCACATTTTTAGCAAGTGAAGTTTAAATAGTACAAGTAATTGCCCTGGAGGAAGTTTGGTTCCACTTTGACTCAATAATTTTTCAGAGTTGCTGAACAGAGTTGGATTCCTCATTATTTCACTTTTCTTTCAAGCCAACCTTCTACCTCCCAACAGCAAACTGCTACTCTAACTCCAAGTGGTAGAATTTGATTGGGGATCCATTCAGAGCTTGTCATTATCACTCAGGATTAGCTTGAAAGCTTTTACAATGGGGCAAAATAATATTTTCACTCTCTCCCTGTCACTCTTTATTATCGTGATCCTAACTACTGTAGAAAATGGCATTTCTCAATTTGATCAGGGAAGAGAGAATATGGGGCTAGAGGCAGATTAAGAGTTATGTAAGCAGATTTAGAATATCATAAGTGCGTGGTAAGGTAATTAGCATTTATCAAACAGCAAATAGGTGCCAGACACTGTGGGGAGGTATGTATATAGCACACATCATGTTAAAAAAATCTTGTGAGGTTAGAATTTGCACCTATATTTTAACAAAAGATGAAAATTGAATCTCAGAAAGTCACAAAGCTATTAAATGGCCAATACAGGATTCAGAATAAATGGGAATATTGAATAAGTGGCAAGTACAAAATTGAAGGACGTGGCATGTGACAGCATTAGAAGCCTGAATCTGAACCTTAGAAAGTACAGTATTAAAGTAAGAAACTAGATTCGGGTAGGTAGAAGTTGAGGAGAGAAAGTACCAATTGCTAGAGCCCTCTATCTAGCTCTCTGACTCTTTTTTAAAATAGGAATTGTGACTATCATAAATCAAAGGTGCCAAAGTAGAGATAAGAAGCAATGATGACAGTCCAATGTTCTAATAGATTGGGAATGGGGGTTACCCTTACATTATCTAGAAGTAGGAAGACATTTGTTAGCTTGGAGAAAAACTGCCATTAGTTGGGGACTATAATGAAGGCATCTACGGATGGCTGGTGTTAATGCCTCAGTGGGTAACCAAAGGAGACATTTAAAATGTGTAAGGAATTGTCATGCACACCAAGATCTCACAGAAATAGGGTGACCTTGATATGCTGGATTGAGAACAGAAGGTTGGATTCTTTATTAAAAAGCTACATCACAGACTTACTAATGATCTCAAGCAAATCATTCAAACCCCCAAATATTGTGTCCTCATCTATACAACAGAATGATTATATCTGCTACTAAACTATCACTGAAAAGTTGATTTTTTAAAAAATTGACTGTTTTACAAGAGGGAAACTTTCAATATAAGATTTTTGCATCAGGTCAATGACTAGTCAAAAATATATTGTGATGTTTAATCTTATATATCAATTTGCCTAGACTATAGAGAATAGTTGCTTAGTCAAACTCTAGATATTGCTGTAAAAGTGTTTTTAATGCATGAGTAACTTTAACATTTACAGTAAATTGCTTTAAGTAACGCATAATATGGGTGGGTCTCATGCAAACAGTTGAAAGCCTTAAGAGCAAAGACTGTTTCCTGAAGAAGAAAGAATTCTGCTTCCGGACTGCCTGAGTTTTCACCCTTCAAAGTCAGGACTACAGCATCAAATTTTACTTCAATTTCCAGCCTGCCAGCTTGCCCTATGGATTTGAGACTTGCCAGCTGCCATAATCATGTGATCCACTTCCTTAAAATCTCTCTAGATATAAACACATATATAGATATAACTTATTATCCTAGTGATATTACCTCCATATTTTGAGTTATTTGCAGAGATATTTTTAAGTCACAGTACTCTAAAAATGTTAATATCTTTTCCCCCTGATTTTTTTTTATTTTTATTTATTTTTTATTTTTTATTTTTTTCGGTATGCGGGCCTCTCACTGTTGTGGCCTCTCCCATTGCGGAGCGCAGGCTCCGGACGCGCAGGCTCAGCAGCCATGGCTCACGGGCCCAGCTGCTCCGCGCCATGTGGGATCTTCCCGGACCGGGGCACGAACCCGTGTCCCCTGCATCGGCAGGCGGATTCTCAACCACTGCGCCACCAGGGAAGCCCCTCCCCCTGATTTTATTAAGTGCTCTATTTATGGTATTTATTTTAGTGATTACAAACTATTAGGAATATACCTAGTTCAAAAGAAAGTAAATAAAAACATGTAAATGAAAATGAAACATAATTTTTATGCATCTATGAATTAAATTTGAAATTCACAGAAACTCATGGAGATAGTGAATACTTTAGCATTTAGAGGAAGGGAGAAGATTTAGTCGTGTATTAGAAGATAATATCCAAATGAATAAACTTTCTTTTTGGCAGGTAAAATATTCCATAAAGTTTTGAAATAAAAAGCAATTTCCATTTTTTATTGAATAACGCCTCATATCTAGCTGAAGATTTTTATTACTGATGTCTCAACTGCACTAGCAAGCCTTTTCTTCACTCAAATATTTGCATGAACTTGATCAACTTTCAGCTCAATTCTTCTTTGATTTATCATATGAAGAGAAAACATCTTTTTATTTGATTTAAACAAGAATTGATTTCCTTTAATTTTTTAGAATTGAAAAACTCTGAGTTTTATTTGAGCCCAAATCATTCATTCATTCATTCATTTAAAAACTTAATAGTAATCATCTATTACTGGAATTGGATCTAGAGGATTTTAAATACCAAGATTGAGACCAAAAGCTCTAAGCTGTCGTCACTACCCTATAATGCTTATCCTCTCTGTGAGGAGAGACAGTACACTTGTAGTCTAATGACTAAGGAAGCTGCATCTAACTAAATCTCACAATAAGATGTAGTACTACAGTAATTTGGAGAAGAAATTAATGTGTGTTTAGTGTGAGAAAGAAAAAAGTATCCCCTGCCACCCAGGAGCTTGCCTGGTATTATCATGCTTTGGTGCTGTTACAAGTTGTATTTGCAGTCACAGTAAGGCTTTGATGTCCTCCTGCCAAGCATAAACAATTTCACAGAACATTAACATCAGACAAGGCCACTCCACAAGGCTGTGATAGATCAAGGCAAAACCAAGACCACTCTGCCAGCATTTCTGAACACAAGCAAAACATGAACATCGTCCAAGCCGCAAAAGTGACAACACATTCCGTGTCTGGCCAATATTAGTGACTGTTGCTTCCCCCTTCCCTCTTTCTTTTGTAATTTATTTGTTAAAGAAGCTGGGGGGGTTTGTCCTGTACAGCTTCCCATGCTAGTTACCCTATAAAGAGTGACTGCTGCTGCTTTACCAATTAACAGTGCTAGCCTGGACCTAGTTTGCCTTCCTCCTAGATAAGATTTATTAAGATATTCAATCATAGCGCAAATCCTTTTCTAACACCTTCATTTCCCTTGCTGCTATGGTAATTAACCCAAATTGTTAGTTAATAATGATCAATGTAATAATGAACGTAACATACAACAGATGTGTTTACGGAGGTCTTTGGCTAGAGAGCATTGGAAGTTAAATTCAAAGATGAGGAACTGTGAGACTGAACTTCAGAGATCTTCAACATGTGCCATGAAGGTGTAGACAGGAATGACAAGATATATTATCAACAATTTGGAAAAAGTAAGTCATACATCATGGACTTCAACAGGGTACATGGGATTATTCTGAGCAAACAGTAAATTTCTGAAACTCTCACGGCAGATGTGAGAGTTTTGGAAAAGGTAAAATGTCTACTACATAGGCTGGAGGCTTCAAACAGCAAGTATCCCAGGTAGTAGAAGTGCCACAAATAGAAGCCCAGGATGCTTCTATTATATTCATAAAGATGCTTCTTTATATATCCATTCATGTTTGTGTTTAACAAATATTTATTAAACATTGATTGTGGGTCAGGTGCTGTGCTTAGTACAGGTAAAGACACAACTGTGAAACAGCTTTGGGTCTGAACCACCTCTTTTTTCCCACTGCCACTGTACTCCTTTACCTAAACTCCTAAACGATCACCATCCTTTTCAACTGGTTTTCCTGCCTCCCATATCTTTATCTGCCCCCAACCATTTCCAACATTCTGATGCCAAAACAAAGTGTCAGCCATTGTTTCCCACCTTAAACCCTCTAGAGGGTCCACACACACAAAAAAAATACAAATCCCTTAGTACAACATTTAGAACTTTCCACAGTCTCTCTCCAAACTATTTTTCCAATCTTATTTCACTGCTGTCCTACAATAACATGGGACACCGGTGAAATTAAACATGGCTTCCGAATATGTCACAAGCTTTCTGGCCTCATATCTTATACTATTTTCTCTGCTTGGAACGTCCTCTCCTAGATTTGAATGTTCAGATCCTACCCATCTGTTACATGAAATCATTCCCAAGTTCCCCATCTAAATAAGTTCTCCCTCCCTATACTGTAACATTTCATCTATGTTTCTCTTTTATAGACATGTTGATTTATGTCACAGTTTCTTTCCTGAACATGTTTATTTTTTAATTAAATTTTTATTTTGAGATAATTGTAGATTCAAATGCAATTGTAAGAAATAATATAAAATGATCCTGTTAACCTCTTACATAGTTTTTCCAACGACAGTATATTGCAAAACTAAAGTACAATATCACAAGAAGGATATTGACATTGATATAGTCAAGATATAGAACATTTCCATCATTGCAAGGATCCCTCATATTGCCCTTTTATAGCCATACTCACTTCACTCCTGCCTTCACCCCCTCCTTAACCCCTGGATACCGCTAATCTGTTCTCCATTTCTGTAATTTTGTCACTTCAAGAAGGTGGTATAGGGGGCTCCCCTGGTGGCGCAGTGGTTGAGCGTCCGCCTGTCGATGCAGGGGAACCGGGTTCGCGCCCCGGTCTGGGAGGATCCCACATGCCGCGGAGCGGCTGGGCCCGTGAGCCATGGCCGCTGGGCCTGCACATCCGGAGCCTGTGCTCCGCAACGGGAAAGGCCACAGCAGAGGGAGGCCCGCATACCACAAAAAAAAAAAAAAAAAAAAAAGAAGGTGGTATAAATGGGATCATATAGTATGTAACCACTTGTGATTGAATTTTTTTAACATCTTTATTGGAGTATAATTGCTTTACAATGGTGTGTTAGTTTCTGCTTTATAACAAAGTGAATCAGCTATACATATACATATATCTCCATATCTCCTCCCTCTTGCATCTCCCTCCCACCCTCCCTATCCCACCCCTCTAGGTGGTCACAAAGCACCGAGCTGATCTCCCTGTGCTATGTGGCTGCTTCCCACTAGCTTGATTCAGTATAATTATCTGGATATTCATCCAAATTGTTGAATGTATCAACTGTTCACTCCTTTTATTTCTGAATAATACTCCCATGGTATGAATGCACCATGGTTTGTTTAATCATTCACTCATTGGAGAATACCTGGGTTGTTTCAAGTTTGGGGCAAATATAGATTAAGGTGCTATAAACATTCATGTACAGGTTCTTATATGAACATAAATCATCTTTTCTCTGGCATAAATGCCCAGGAGTGCAATTTCTGGGTTGCAAGATAGTTACATGTTTAGCTTTTTAAGAAACTGCCAAACTTCTTCCACAGAGACTGTACCATTTTATATTCCCAGCAACATACATGAGTAATTCAGTTGCTCTGCATCCTCACCAGCATTTGGTGTTATTGCTACTTTTTATTTTAGCCATTCTTATAGGTGTGTAGTGGTATCCCACTGTGTTTATAATTTGTATTCCTTAATGGCCAATTATGTTGACTATATTTTCATGTGTTTACTTGCTTAACTATAAGTTTCTTAAGGAAGTTATAGTTGAAAACTTTAAGGAGATCAGCATATGTTTTTTAATTCATGAAGTTCAATAAGTTGTTGCTGGATCTGTAAGTAAACCTGGGAAAGGGCGCAAGAGGCTCTACGTGAAAAAATGAAGCACAGAGAAGATGGATAAACAGGCCAACAGGTCTGCCTAGTGGTACAGGTAATAGATATCAGTTCTTGTATTTCAAGAACAATGTTCTTTCCTTATACCACCCGTTACTCCCTATGTGTCCTAAATCCAAAAAATTGTTTACCTTTCTTGACCCTCAGCTGTGTCCCATGTAGTCAACCATGCACATCTGCTTGAAAGATTGTCTTCCCTTGGCCTTTATGGTACTATAGTCCCCAGGTTTTTCTCTTACCTCTTTGGCAACTCTTGTTTGTCTCTTTCTTAGATGTATATTTTTCTCCACTGGGGTTTCTTAAAGTGTGGTCCTCAGTCTCCTCTTTTTTCATGATCTCTCCATGAGAGTGCTCGTCCATGCCATTTGAGTATCTCCTATAGACTGATAACTTACACATCTCCAGACAGACCTTCCTACCCATATATCTAACTCACTTTTGACATATCCATTAGCATGTCTCAAAAGCATCTTAAATCCAATATGTCTAAAACTTAACTCATTTTCTTCTCCCCAAAACTTAACTTATTTTGTCTCTTCCAAAGCTTCTGAAAGCAGTAAATGGAATCACCATCTGTGTTGCACTTAGGAAGAGAAGCCATCTAGCATTTTAAGAGACAAGTAGGAGATTCCATGTTTAGATTTCAGAATGATCATTCTAGTTTCAGTGAGAAGACCAAATTGCAGAGGTTGGAGAGTTCTTCTTTGAGTTTCATTAGTATATCATGCTCTAGACAATACAGCATTTGCGCTGGTTTTCTGTCTGTCTAGAGTACTCTTGCACTGTAAGGTTAATTACTTTACAGTAATTAACTCTGACTTTGCTTCCAGATCTCAACTTATTCTTCAATTTCTTGAGGAAAACATTTGTTCACCTTTCTAAGTCAAAACTTCCTATTATCACCCTGACAGGGGACATAGTATTTGTAATAGTTATTTGGATGGTTATTTGTTTAAAATCCACCTTCAAAAAAAGTCTACCTTCCATCAAAAGAAACTATTCCTGCTTTTGTTCACAACTGTATCTTGAATACCTAGCAATGTATCCATAGATGGCTCTTCATAAATAGTTGTTGAAAGAACTAAAAAAATTAACAACTGAGCTCTGTGGAGAAGAAAAAGGCACACACTAAAAGCTTCTGGGCAAGCCCTGGGTCAATAAAAATTTCTACAATGAAAATATGATATTATTCAAAGCTTCTAATGATTAACCAGACCTACAGACAGATTCTGAATCAAAGAAAGATTCAATATATTTTCATTTATTTAACAGACCTTAGATTGGTCATATGCTCCAGGTATTTCTAAGTAAGTGTAATACATGAAATATTAGTATATTTAAAAAAATGTTTTCAAGATTGAAATTGACATAAAGATATTGGCTGTAGGAGGGGCTTTGAGAAGATGGCGGAAGAGTAAGATGCGGAGATCACCTTCCTCACCACAAAAACATCAGAAATACATCTACACATGGAACTGCTCCTATAGAACAACCACTGAACACTGGCAGAAGACCTCAGACCTCCGAAAAGGCAAGAAACTCCCCACGTACCTGAGTAGGGCAAAAGAAAAAAGAAAAAACAGAGACAAAAGAATAGGGACGGGACTTGCACCAGTGGGAGGGAGCCATGAAGGAGGAAAGGTTTCCACCCACTAGAAGCCCCTTCACGGGCGGAGACTGCGGGTGGCAGAGGGGGAAGCTTCAGAGCCACGGAAGAGAGTGCAGTAACAGAGTGCGGAGGGCAAAGCGGAGAGATTCCCACACAGAGGATCGGTGCCGACCGGCACTCACCAGCCCGAGAGGCTCGTCTGCTTACCCGCCGGGATGGGCGGGGGCTGGGAGCTGAGGCTCGGGCTTCGGTTGGATCCCAGGGAGAGGACTGGGGTTGGCGGCGTGAACACAGCC
>NC_041224.1:121150006-121150838 GCF_002837175.3 Physeter macrocephalus | reverse complement strand
GATGCTAAGGCCGCTGCTGCCGCCACCAAGAAGCCTGTGTGCGAGCACAGGTCACTATCCAAACCTCCCCTCCCGGGAGCATGTGCAGCCCGCCACTGTCAGGGTCCCGGGATCCAGGGACAACTTCCCCGGGAGAACGCACGGCACGCCTCAGGCTGGTGCAACGTCACGCTGGCCTCTGCCGCCACAGGCTCACCCCACATCCGTGCCCCTCCCTCCCCCCGGCCTGAGTGAGCCAGAGCCCCCGAATCAGGTGCTCCTTTAACCCCTTCCTGTCTGAGCGAAGAGCAGACGTCCTCAGGCGACCTACACGCAGAGGGAGGGCAAAATCCAAAGCTGAACCCCGGGAGCTGTGCAAACAGAGAAGAGAAAGGGAAATTTCTCCCAGCAGCCTCAGAAGCAGAAGATTAAAGCTCCACAATCAACTTGATGTACCCTGTGTCTGTGGAATACCTGAATAGACAACAAATGATCCCAAATTGAGGAGGTGGGCTTTCCAAGCAAGATATATTATTTTTTCCCCTTTTCCTCTTTTTGTGAGTGTGTATGTGTATGCTTCTGTGTGAGAGTTTGTCTGTATGGCTTTGCTTTCACCATTTGTCCTAGGGTTCTGTCCGTCCATTTTTTTGTTTTTTTTTTACTTAAAAAATTTTTTTTCTTAATTATTTTTTATTTTAATAACTTTCTTTTATCTTATTTTATTTTATCCTCTTTCTTTCTATTTTTTCTCCCTTTTATTCTGAGCAATGTGGATGAAAGGCTCTTGGTGCTCCAGCCAGGAGTCAGTGTTGTGCCTCTGAGGTGGGAGAGCCAAGTTCAGGACATTGGTCCA
>NC_041224.1:121145107-121146535 GCF_002837175.3 Physeter macrocephalus | reverse complement strand
GTGTGTGGGTTTATCTCTGGGCTTTCTATCCTGTTCCATTGATCTATATTTCTGTTTTTGTGCCAGTACCATACTTGCAGATGACATGGTACTATACATAGAGAATCCTAAGGATGCTACCAGAAAACTACTAGAGCTAATCAATGAATTTGGTAAAGTAGCAGGATACAAAATTAATGCACAGAAATCTCTGGCATTCTTATATACTAATGATGAAAAATCTGAGAGTGAAATTAAGAAAATACTCCCATTTACCATTGCAACAAAAAGAATAAAATATCTAGGAATAAACCTACCTAAGGAGACAAAAGACCTGTATGCAGAAAACTATAAGACACTGATGAAAGAAATTAAAGATGATAAAAACAGATGGAGAGATATACCATGTTCTTGGATTGGAAGAATCAACATTGTGAAAATGACTCTACTACCCAAAGCAATCTACAGATTCATTGCAATCCCTATCAAACTACCACTGGCATTTTTCACAGAACGAGAATAAAAAATTTCACAATTTGTGTGGAAACACAAAAGACCATGAATAGCCAAAGCAATCTTGAGAATGTAGAACAGAGCTGGAGGAATCAGGCTCCCTGACTTCAGACTATACTACAAAGCTACAGTAATCAAGACAGTATGGGGCTTCCCTGGTGGTGCAGTGGTTGAGAATCTGCCTGCCAATGCAAGGGAGACGGGTTCGAGCCCTGGTCTGGGAAGATCCCACATGCCATGGAGCAACTGGGCCCATGAGCCACAGCTACTGAGCCTGCGCATCTGGAGCCTGTTCTCTGCGACAAGAGAGGCCACGACAGTGAGAGGCCTGCACACCACGATGAAGAGTGGTCCCCGCTCGCCGCAACTAGAGAAAGCCCTTGCACAGAAATGAAGACCCAACCCAGCCAAAATAAATAAATAAATTTATTTTTTTAAAAAAGTACGGTACTGGCACAAAAACAGAAATATAGATCAATGGAACAGGATAGAAAGCCCAGAGATAAACCCACGGGTGCAGTGGTTGAGAATCTGCCTGCCAATGCAAGGGAGACGGGTTCGAGCCCTGGTCTGGGAAGATCCCACATGCCATGGAGCAACTGGGCCCATGAGCCACAGCTACTGAGCCTGCGCATCTGGAGCCTGTTCTCTGCGACAAGAGAGGCCACGACAGTGAGAGGCCTGCACACCACGATGAAGAGTGGTCCCCGCTCGCCGCAACTAGAGAAAGCCCTTGCACAGAAATGAAGACCCAACCCAGCCAAAATAAATAAATAAATTTATTTTTTAAAAAAAGTACGGTACTGGCACAAAAACAGAAATATAGATCAATGGAACAGGATAGAAAGCCCAGAGATAAACCCACGCACATACGGTCACCTTATCTTTGATAAAGGAGGCAAGAATATACAGTGGAGAAAAGACAGCCTCTTCAAT
>NC_041224.1:121132147-121144040 GCF_002837175.3 Physeter macrocephalus | reverse complement strand
CCAACCGTAAAATAGATAGCTAGTGGGAAGCAGCTGCATAGCACAGGGAGATCAGCTAGGTGGTTTGTGACCACCTAGAGGGGTGGGATAGGGAAGGTGGGAGGGAGGGAGATGCAAGGGGGAAGAGATATGGGAACATATGTATATGTATAACTGATTCACTTTGTTATATAGCAGAAACTAACACACCATTGTAAAGCAATTATACTCCAATAAAGATGTTAAAAAAAAGATATTGTCTGTAATTTGAACACATATTGTCAACTTATCTTCACGATGTATCTCAAGTTCAACCACTTCTTACTGTTTCCTATGCCACTATTTTAATCCAAATCACTATTTTCTCTTGCTTCGATTTCAGTTGAATTAACTGATCATCCTGTTTTCATTCTTGTTCTCCTGAAAGTCTAGATCCCACTCAGTGGCTAGAGGCATCCTTTCAGAGTATAGATCAAGTTTACATTTTCCTCTTCTCAACTATCCTGTGCAGGTCATCTATTGCTGCAAAATCGATCATCCAAGCATTAGAGGTATAAAATAGCTACCATTTTATTATGTTCATGATTTGTAAGTCAAGAAATGGTAAAAAGCACAGTAGAGATTGTTCACCTTTGCTCCCTAGTGAGCCTCAGCTGTGGCCATTTGAATGGCTGGAAGTGGCTAGAACAGCTCTGCTAGGGCCATATGTCTGGGGCCTTGGTTCTTCTTCATCTGACATCTGTTGAGGTCGGATTGACCCAGATGACTTCCTTACTCATATCTGGTAGCTAGGCTGGAATGGATGGAACAGCTGGGCTGGCTGGACATCATCTTATGTTTCTCTCCCTACAGAGCTCTCTGCATGATTAGCTTGGACTTCCTCACAGCCTGGTGATCTGAGTTGTCAGACTCCTTATATGGCAGCTGGTAGGTTCCAAGATATCTGGGCAGAAGTTTCAAGACTTATTATGACCTGTTTTTGTTTCCGAATATCACTTCTGCTGCATTCTATTAGTTAAACAAGTCACTACGGCCAGCCCAGATTCAAGGGGAGGAAATTAGACTCCACCTCTCAATGGAGGGATTAGCAAATAATATTTGGCCATTTTTAATCGACCACACTTCTCATATTACTCAGAGTCCTTACTTACCAAGGCGATTTGAGGCCCTATACAACCTGTTTCCTGCTCCTTCTCCAATCCCATCTTCTATTAATCTTCCCCTTGTTATCCTTCTATCTGTTTCTCAGATGTACCAGTTATGTTCCTATCTAGGGCCTCTTCGTTTGCTATTTCCTCTGCCTAGAGTTCTCACCCCCAGATAATTGAATAGCTCACTGTCTCCTTCATTCAAGTGTCTACATACATGTTGTCATCTCTAGAGAGGTCATCCTTGACCACTTTTATCACATTCCGTTCCCCTAATCTTCATTTTCCTGCATTGTACTTATCTATCATATTATACTTGTTTTTCTATATATTGTATATCTCACTGCCTAGTGTGTAATTTCCAGGAGCAGAAACACTTTTTTTTTTTTATCTCTGTTGACCCAGAGCATAGAATAGTGCCTGATACTTACTAGGTGCTCAATGAATACTTTTTTCATGAAATATATGAGTAATTCTTTTTTTTTTTTTTTTTTTTTTTTTTTGTGGTACGCAGGCCTCTCACTGTGGTGGCATCTCCCGTTGCAGAGCACAGGCTCCGGACACACAGGCTCAGCGGCCATAGCTCACGGGCCCAGCCGCTCCGAGGCATGTGGGATCTTCCCGGACCGGGGCACGAACCCGTGTCCCCTGCATCGGCAGGCAGATTCCCAACCACTGTGCCACCAGGGAAGCCCTATATGAGTAATTCTTAAGACCATCTGTAAATATGGTTAATAAAATCCTGCCTCTATAGAGTATATACTGAGATATCTTTCAGTTATTATGTATTTGTTGTAACTGAGACTATTAAGATTTGGGAGTAATATTGCTGTTCTCAAGAGATCAGCTGGAGCTGACACAAAATCAGAGCTGGTCCTGATTCTTTTTTTTTTTTTTAATTTTTATTTTATATTGGGGTATAGCTGATTTACAATGTTGTGTTAGGTTCAGGTGTACAGCAAAGTGATTCATTTATACATATATCTCTTCTTTTTCAGATTCTTTTCCCATATAGGTTATTACAGAATACTTAGTAGAGTTCCCTGGGCTATACAGTAGGTCCTTGTTGATTATCGATTTTATATATAGTGGTGTATATATGTTAATCCCAAACTCCTAATTTATCCCTCCCCTCCAACCTTTCCCCTTTGGTAACCATAAGTTTGTTTTCAAAGTCCATGAGTCTGTTTCTGTTTTGTAAAGAAGTTCACTTGTATCATCTTTTTAGATTCCACATATAAGTGATATCATATGATATTTGTCCTTCTCTGACTTACTTCACTTAGTATGATAATCTCTAGGCCCATCCATATTGCTGCAAATGGCATTATTTCATTCTTTTTTATGGATGAGTAATATTCCATTGTATATATGTACCACATCTTCTTTATCCATTCCTCTGTTGATGGACATTTAGGTTGCTTCCATGTCTTGGCTATTGTAAATAGTGCTGCTATGAACATTGGGGTGCATGTATTTTTTCAAATTATGGTTTTCTCTGGATATATGTCTTGGAGTGGGATTGCTGGATCATATGGTAGCTCTACTTTTGGTATTTTAAGGAACCTCCATACTGTTCTCCATAGTGGCTGTACCAACTTACATTCCCACCAACAGTGTAGGAGAGTTCCCTTTTCTCCACACTCTCTCCAGCATTTATTGTTTGTAGGCTTTTTGATGATGGCCATTCTGACCAGTGTGAGGTGATACTTCACTGAAGTTTTGATTTGCATTTCTCTAATAATTAGCAATTTTGAGCATCATCAGAACAGACATGTGTCCTGATTCTTTACCTCATTCATTTAGAGAATGTAAAATGCAGACTAGTTAAGACCAATGTAAAAGATAAAAAGTCAATATATTTTAGATATCCTAAGGCCTAATTATGCATGGTATTAACCATGAAAAAGATTTAAGATGGCAGGAAAATCACTAATGATGTAAGCCATTTTTACAAAAGGCACAGCTATAAGGAGCAAGCTGGGTGATTCCTACAGTAAAGAGTGTTCTTCAGAATATGATTCCAAAATATAATTAGGGTGTTGATTTTTAGAATGACTTATAATTGTGATTCATCTTATTGGCTATTATTATTGCCTTTTAAATAACCACTTATATAGGTTAGTAATTATTTTGTACAAGATCTGTAGTGAAGAAGTTTGATTCACTTTCATTTATTATTTACTTCTTTGTGTTGTCTATATTACAAAACTACCTCCAAAAGAGTTATTGGGCAATAATTATTTGAATCTTGTATGTAACCCTGTATTAATATTGGGAAAGCAATATTCTGTTTCTACCCAGCTGGAAAAACCCTTATATCATTAATCTGCATGATATATTTAGCCCACATTGGGAATGACCAGTCAGGAAATTGTTTATATAAATTTTTTGGTCTCTTGCTTGAAGAAAGGGATCAAATTGATGATCCGTGTATTGTATTATATTGCACTGGGGAGCAATGTCTACCAAAAATATACAGGGTACTAAATTCTGGGGTTACTTGCAATTGATGGCTTCTATTGTTGATAATATTAACAGAATAGATATGTCCATGTCATCATACTATTCTTGGGATAAAATCTAAAACCTTTCCACCATAAACTGGTGTCTTACAAAATGTACTCTTTGGATCATCTGGCTCAGAATTAACTGGAGTGCTTATTTAAAATGCCTCAATTAAGTTACACTGAATCAGAATCTCTGGGGGTGCGAGTCACATATTTGCATTTTGACCACCGCCACCCCACCAGGCAATTAATTATGTACTATAAAAGCTACTTTAAATTATATACTCTAAAAACCACTACTGTATGCCAATGTGGCTGAGATGGGAAGTTATGTTCAAACAAGAAGAGAGTAAAGATGAACTAAAAAGTCATTAACATCCATCATTTCTTCTTTTCTCAAGAAAACCTTTAAATATGTCCCTGCCCCAAGACCTAAAAAAGACAGAGTGGGGGTCACAGAGGTGAGGAGAGTTCAAGAAAGGGTACAACTTATGGACCTCTGATGTCTGGTAGGACAATGCCCCCTGCCAGGTTGCAAAGCTACTACAGCTTAGGGAATAGAGTAATGTGGTAGGTATAAGTCTTGACTTTATAGTCACAAATTGAATTCAAATCCTGATTTTGCCTCTTATCTTTTAACTTCCCCTTTTAACTTCCCTTTTTGCACTTTCTAATTCATTTTTCATATAGGAGCCAGAAGGATACTTTAAAAATATAAATAGCAAACGATGTTTTCTCATTTCTCTTAAAATAAAAGCCAAACTCTCTTCTGTATACAAGACCTACTGAATGATCTGGTTCCTGTTTATTTCTTCAATCCCATCCAAATCCTTTCTCTCATGGCTCACTATCTTCAACTCAAACTAACCTATTTTTTATTCCTAGAAAATACGAAGCTCTTTTCTGGTTTTATACATCCTATTTCTTCTGCCTGAAATGCTCTGCCCTGAATCTTTGTGTAGATTTTGCCTTTTTATCCACCTTGTCTCAGCCTAAACATTATCTTCTTAGACAAGCCTTTGCTTATCACACTATATAAGTAAATACTCCCACCTGAGAAAATATATTTTCTGTAATTGTAGCATAATGTAATATAAAGTGATTAGCTCTGGAACCAGAGTCCTGCACTTAGAACTAAGATCTAACCAAATATTGCTATTAGTCCTATGATAGCTATTATTATTACCAGTGCTTCACAATATGTCCTCAGCTTGTATTTACACAGTCGTTATATTTATTTATTTGCATATTACCTTTTAGTGTAAGCTTCCTTCACTATAATAAGCTCCATAGGAGCGCATTTTGGCTCAGGTTTGTTCACTGCTCTAAATCCTGTTCCTGGCTAAAGACTGGGCAGAGGCTCTCAGAACAGTTGTTAAAGGAAGGAATGAATGAAAGGAAAGGAGATGTAAGGGGTAGCTTTTGTTGTTGGTATTATTATTATGATTATTGAATAATTATAATAATAATTATTTGTACTAGTGCTATAATATTATATATCATGTTATAGTTAACTGGGTTTGAAGTTCTACATCTATACGGGTTCCTTGAAGGTAGTGCCTTAATCATCTGAGACTCCCAGGATATTGGGCAGATAGTTACTTATTTAATCAGTGTCCACTATTTGCAGTAACACAGATGGACCTAAAGGGCATTATGCCTAGTGAAACAAGTCAGACAAAGACAAATACTCTATGCTTTCACTTATACATGGAATCTACAAAATAAAACAAACAAATGAATATAACAAAACAGAAACAGACTCACAAACATAGAGAACAAACTAGCAATTACCAGTGGGGAGAGGGAAGGGGGGAAGGGCACGATAGGGGTAGGGGACTAAGAGATACAAACTACCATGTATAAAATAGATAAGCAACAAGGATATTGTACAGCACAGGGAAATAGAGCCATTATTTTGTAATAATTTTAAATGAAGTATAATCTATAAAAACATTGAATCACTATGTTTTATACCCGAAAGTAATATAATATTGTAAATCAACTATACTTCAATAATAAGTAAATAAATAAATACATATTTTTTAAAACTCAGCATCCATTGGGTTGAATTGCTCAAAGAATAATGGAAGTGAGAGGGTTTCAGACAGCAGAAAGAAGGTGTTATCCTTTGATCCACATGTAAAGCATAATCATGTTTTGCTATAAATAAAATCAGACAACTAGAAAAATGAGGCAGTGAAAAGGAGTCATGCAAAGGAATAAATACCAATAAATTCTGCAGGATTTTAAATCAGAAAAGACTCAACAGCTGACAAGTATGAACAAAAGTTACAGACAAATACATTATTAGATAATGTAAAAATGTGAATGATGTAATTACTCATTATCAAGAGATTTGGATAATATTAAAAATATTACTATTACAAGATTTAAGACAGCAAGAACAGGTTACTCTTACCAACTTGTTCTCACTACTAGTTTTGCATTTAGTTAAATTATCAGTTAAACCATGAGATCAAAACTTTCCAACTTTCTATTCTTCAATTTTCATATTAAATGTTTGCTGAATCTTATTCTTTCCACATCCTGAATGCTTCCGTCAACTATCCTCTCTTTTTCCACGGCTACTTAACCCAGTCAGGTCCTGCTTAGCTTCCCCCAGGCCCTTGTAAATTTCTCTTCTCCTTGCCACTGGTCTCCCACCCTCTTTAATCTGTAGAGCTCTCTTCTAATCTATCACATCACATTACCACTGGACCCCACACATGTGATTGTGGCACTTCCCTGTTCATTATCCTTGGTCACTGCTCATTACCCATCAAATATGTACCAACTGTGTAGCATATTATTAGTTCAAACCTCACTTTCCTAATCTATTCCCTATCACAACGTACTTGCAGCCCACTCACCCTCTGCTCTATCCCCTCTGGCCTTTCTACTACAGTGCTCTACGCTTTTTGTGCTTTGTAGTTTTAGTTATTATTTTCCTTCTGCCTGGAATTTTTATCTTCCCAAAGTCTGGCTGTCAAAAGCACATCTATCCTTCGAGACCTAACTCAAATGTTATTTTTCACTATTGCCTTGTCAGATTCCTTCAGTCAGAATAACTCTTCCCCTTTCCATCTTTCTATAGTACTTAGCCCCCTCACTGTCTATCATATAATATAGGTAGCTTTATCCCCTACTTGATTATAAGCTAGGAAGAAACCATATATTATTTAGCTTGGAATAATTCACAGTGTTCAGTAAAGTGCCCTGCACATGGATATCGATCTGTTGATCAACAAATTCTATTTAAGCTCTAGTAAGTCAATCCAGTGTAATCATCTGAATAACACTTTTAGAGCCCACATTCCAAAAGTTATAAAATACTGGGACTATACTACAATTTCTTTTTTTTAACTTTTTATTTTATATTGGAGTATAGTTGATTAACACTGTTGTGTTTGTTTCAGGTGTACAGCAAAGTGATTCAGTTATACATATACATGTATCTATTCTTTTTCAAATTCTTTTCCCATTTAGGTTGTTACATAATATTGGGCACAGTTCCCTGTTTTATAATTTCAAAGTTGAGATAGGACATTTTTCTCATGATTCAGAAGATCATATCATTGGAATAGAATAGTGTCTTAGGAATGGAGAAAATGAATGTATTTTAATATTTTTGTTTCCTTATTTATTCAACAAATTCTTATTGAGTACCTATTATATGCAAGAGACAGGAGATACAATGGGAAACACAGATGAAAATAGTCTCTGCCTTCAGAAGTCTGCAGTCTGATGAGGGAAAAAGGCATTAATCAAATAATCACAAAATTAAATAAAATAATCTATATTGTAAATACACAAATGTGGACAGTTTTACAGACTGAGATACTTGGTATTATGAATAGATCCAGTCAGAGCAGAGAGTAAGGTTTCTGAACTGGAGGTGATCACTGGGGTGTTGAATTGATATCTGAAGGATGAAAAGGAGTAAACTAGTCAAGAGATAAGGATGAATCAAAGGGAAGAGCATATGCAAACTATAACAGAAGAAAGCTCTGAAGGAAGCAAAAGAAGGCAAGCCTTGAGGGGAATAGGGTACAGAGAAATCTAGGCATATGGGGAGGGGTCCAATCTCCGAGAGCCATGTTCAGGATTTTGGTCTTTATCCTAAAAGTAAAAGGAAACCTCTAGAATGTTTTAGGGAGAAAGAGGGTGGGGTAGGGTGGAGAAGATGAGGACAATTTAATTTGCATTTCAGAAAAGATTTCTCAAAGTTCCATTATTAGATATACGATTTTCAAAATGGAGCTGGTTCTGGCTTGAGATCCACCATACATGTTTACATTTGTGCTAGAAAAGTAATTTGACCCTAACAAAGCCCTTAAAATAGCCTCCCTTTTCTATCTGGACCAAAAACTCTTCAGTCTAGCTTTCACAACCCTCTGTGATCTGGCTCAGCTCTATCTGGGCCCACTCCTCTTCTCATCACCTCAAATTTTCCACCCCATTCAGATGGGTCTTACGACTGCTTCCCACAAAGATTGTACACACTCTGTATCCACTCACCATGCAAGACCTACATTTTTTTTAGGTCCAGCTTGTTCTTATTCATGAATGTGTCACTTTTCTCTGTCTCTATCAACTCCTGTAACTAATACCATGAAAATAAAGCATGACCATACATAATTTCACAAGTTATTATTTTATTCTTTCATGTGCATACTATTATCTTCCCAACATGTTTATTACCTCCTCAAGGGAAGGACTGGATTATAGACTGAGTTTTAGTCCCTTGCAGCTGTTAGCACACTTCAATGAAAATAGTAGATATTCAAGACATACCTGAATAAGTCTTTCTTGAATGTTTACAGTCCTCTGCTGGTACTAGAAGGTAAGTGGGGAGGACTTCAGAGCAACTATGGAAACAATATCGAAGATTTGTGTAAGGAAGGTGAATGCTGTTGTAGGTCAACAAGGGATGAAGCATGAGTTTTAAAGTAAAATTAAGAAACCAAAAAAAGATGTTTTGGGTATGGAAATTTATAATACAAATTTCTTCCATATTTTTAATTATTTTTACTTTGAAAAGATTTCAGACTTACATAAAAGTTGCAAAAAAAACCAAACAAACCAAAAAAACAGTTAAGAGAGTCCCCATATACCCTTCACCCAGCTTGCCCTTAGAGATTATACAAATATAGTTTCTCCTCAAACTTCCATTTGGCATCCATCTGTGGACCTTCCCTGCAACAGTTATGTTTGCCTGGTGATGACTTTCTATTTTCCTCATTCCTCCTATATTTATTAATTGGAATTCTTCTGTAAGTAGCTTTCCCTCTCTGCTTTCTTTCTCATTGTCAAAGAAAAAAGCTACAGTGGATGAAAACAATTATCCCTAAAAATTTACTGTTTGCTTTTCGTGAGGCACCATGATATTGTTTAAGTTTAGACTCTTAGAGATCCTCTACTATTAAAATTGGCACTCAGTCATGGTCAGATTGAATGCTTTCAGGTGACAGGACAAGGTCTCATAACTTGCTTTGTAGGTGACAAGCATGCAGTGGTACTCACAGAGGCTTAATCAGTGTTTACAGATTATATTTGACAAGTAGGCAGAGTTTGAAATACAGATTAAATAAGAGAGAAGTATTTAGAATTAATATGTAACATCTGAGTGACCTTTCTCAGGTGTAATCACTTGGAGAGGCAATATGAAATACTGCTGCAAAATGAAATGCTGCAATACTAATAATGGGCTTACTTGTGAAAATATGCTCTTGCTGTTCTGCTCAAATTTAGTGTCTATACCCTACTTATGTTTACTGAATTATGAAATCAGTGAATGGGTCAAATATTTGGCATATATATAAAACAATATCTAGTGTTGTGCATTTAAAGTTTCAATATGCTTTTACTTACACCACAGCCAAAGAACCATTCTAAGAAGTAGAAAGCTATTGCTCGCCTCATTTTACAGATGAGAAATCAGGTACAGTAATTAATTGACTTGCCTGAATTTAGGCTTCTTGTTCCTTCCACTGGGCCATTATGGGAGCTTTTCATTACATTTATTCTCTAACTCATTGGTTCAACAATTTTAACAGACAACCTATATAATAGTTCGATTTGTCCTAAAGCATTTGCACTTATAATAGGACTGTGCTTTTGCACTGACCCAAGTCATGAAGATCAAGCTGGTTT
The DNA here is from genome assembly GCF_002837175.3 of Physeter macrocephalus. Classification (NCBI taxonomy): domain Eukaryota; kingdom Metazoa; phylum Chordata; class Mammalia; order Artiodactyla; family Physeteridae; genus Physeter; species Physeter macrocephalus. The sequence continues at coordinate 121,134,247 of NC_041224.1, read as the reverse complement.
TGTTCAGCACCACCAAGTGCTAGGAATCCAGATCCCAAGCTCTTCTGAGGTTTGCAAGTGTCCTGTGTCATTGGGAGTTGGGGGCGGGTGGGGGGGTGTTTGCAAAGTCACAGGCATCTCATACCTGGGGTGTTCTGTGAAAGATATGCTGGCTGCTGTTGAGGAATGTTCTCACCAGGAACTGATAAAAGAATTGTTAGCTTAAGCCTGAGGTGTGGGGATCTGAAGTGCCCACAGGAGTTGACAATAGGCCATCAGTCAACAATGACTCCTATGTCCTCAGTCCCAGTCACCCCAGACTCCTCTCTTCCATCATTTCCCCTCTGACTTTTAGTCTGGCAGGAGCAGTGGAGTTGGGGACATTTGTCTCTTACTCTTGGGGTTTTATCCAAAATATTTTGATTTACATACCATAAGCCCTTTTCATTTCCTCAGGGTATAAGCTTTGAAATTCAAAGTCAGGAAAAAACTCCTCTTCCTCTTCTACCTTTCTGCTGTCATTTTTTTACCTGAGAAAATAAGAACAGAATGATCTAGGTGCCCAAACAGAGGAAAGGACCGAAAGTTAAAGAAAAAGGCAAGCGGGAAATTTGTTACTATTTCATGAGAATTAGCTCTCCAAACACTGCTATCTACTGGCTTTCTGTATGACAAACCAGGAGAGATAACACCACCAAAAATAAAACTAATAGATTATCTGTTGTGTTTGACCATATTGAAAGGAATTTTAGAACTCTGAAGGAAAAATCTGGGAATGAAATAATGATACTTGCATAGGAAACTAAACAGACAAAGTATAAGGTAATTAGTAACTACAGGAATACAAGAGTATGTAGCTCAACTATGAACAATATTGACATAGTAATACTAATGTAAACCCTGAATATTAATTAAGCCAAAGTTGTGATATCCATAAAGTGACAGGCTGGGGAGTAATTTTGGGGGAGGTGGAGGCAAAAAGCAAAGACAGAAGTCTAAAATTTCTGTGGATGGGCTGGAGAGAAGATGGCGGAAGAGTAAGACGCGGAGATCACCTTCCTCCCCACAGATACATCAGAAATACATCTACACGTGGAACTGCTCCTACAGAACACCCACTGAATGCTGGCAGAAGACCTCAGACCTCCCAAAAGGCTAGAAACTCCCCACGTACCTGGGTAGGGCAAAAGAAAAAAGAATAAACAGAGACAAAGAATAGGGACGGGACCTGCACCAGTGGGAGGTTGTGATATCCATAAAGTGACAGGCTGGGGAGTAATTTTGGGGGAGGTGGAGGCAAAAAGCAAAGACAGAAGTCTAAAATTTCTGTGGATGGGCTGGAGAGAAGATGGCGGAAGAGTAAGACGCGGAGATCACCTTCCTCCCCACAGATACATCAGAAATACATCTACACGTGGAACTGCTCCTACAGAACACCCACTGAATGCTGGCAGAAGACCTCAGGCCTCCGAAAAGGCAAGAAACTCTCCACGTACCTGGGTAGGGTAAAATTAAAAAGAAAAACAGAGACAAAGAATAGGGACGGGACCTGCACCAGTGGGAAGGAGCTGTGAAGGAGGAAAGGTTTCCACACACTAGAAGCCCCTTCGCGGGTGCAGACTGCGGGGGGCGGAGGGGGGAAGCTTCAGAGCCACGGAGGAGAGCGCAGCAACAGGATGCGGAGGGCAAAGCGGAGAGATTCCCGCACAGAGGATCGGTGCCGACCAGCACTCACCAGGCCGAGAGGCTTGTCTGCTCACCCGCCGGGGCGGGCGGGGGCTGGGAGCTGAGCCTCGGGCTTCAGTCGCATCCCAGAGAGAGGACTGGAGTTGGCAGAGTGAAAACATCCTGAAGGGGTTAGTGCACCACGGCTAGCCGGGAGGGAGTCCGGGAGAAGTCTGGAGCTGCCGAAGACGCAAGAGACCTTTTCTTCCCTCTTTGCTTCCTGGTGCGTGAGGGGAGGGGTTTAAGTGCGTCGCTTAAAGGGGCTCCAGAAACGGGCGCGGAGCTGCCGAAGAGACAGGAGACTTTTTCTTGCCTCTTTGCTTCCTGGGGCGCGAGGAGAGGGGATTAAGCGCACCGCGTAAAGGAGCTGCAGAAACGGGCGCGAGCCGCGGCTGT
>NC_041224.1:121130480-121131892 GCF_002837175.3 Physeter macrocephalus | reverse complement strand
CCCTCCCCACGGCCTGTGCCAGAGCCCCCGAATCAGCTGCTCCTTTAACCACGTCCTGTCTGAGCGAAGAGAAGACGCCCTCGGACGACCTACGCGCAGAGGCGGGTGCAAGTCCAAAGCTGAACCCCAGGAGCTGTGCGAACAAAGAGGAGAGGGGGAGGTCTCTCCCAGCAGCCTCAGAAACAGCGGATTAAAGCTCCACAATCAACTTGAAGTGCCCTGCATCTGTGGAAAACCTGAATAGACAGCGAAATATCCCAAGTTGAGGAGGTGGACTTCGGGAGCAAGATATATTATTATTTTCCCCTTTTTTTCTTTTTGTGAGTGTGTATGTGTGTGCTGCTGTGTGAGATTTTGTCTATATAGCTTTGCTTTCACCATTTGTCCTAGAGTTCTGACCGACCAGTTTTTCTGTTGTTGTTGTTGTTGTTTTTATAAAATTTTTCTTCTTAATAATTTTTATTTTAATAACTATATTTTATCCTACTTTATTTTGTCTCCTTCCTTTCTTCCTTTCTTCCTTCCTTCCTTTCTTCCCTCCTTCCTTCTTTCTTCCTTCCTTCCTACCTTCCTTCCTTCCTTTCTTCCCCCCATCCTTCTCCCTTTCTTCCTCCCTTCCTCTTCCTTCCTTTCTTCCCTCCTTTCTTCCTTTCTTCCTTCCTTCCTTCCTTCCTTCCTTCCTCCCTTCCTTCCTTCCTTTCTTCCTCCCTTCCTTCCTCTCTTCCTTCCTCCCTTTCTTCCTGTCTTCCTTCCTTCCTTCCTTGCTTTCTTCCTTGCTTCCTTCCTTCCTTCCTTTTTTCCTTCCTCCCTTCCTTTCTTCCTTCCTTCCTTCCTTCCTTTCTTCCTTTCTTTCTTTCCTTTCTATTTTTTCTCCCTTTTATTTTGAACCGTGTGGATTAAAGGCTTTTGGTGCTCCAGCCAGGTGTCAGGGCTGTGTCTCTGAGGTGGAAGAACCAACCTCAGGACACTGGTCCACGAGAGACCTCCCAGCTCCACACAATATCAAATGGCAAAAATCTCCCAGATATCTCCATCTCAACACCAAGACCCAGCTTCTCTCAAGGACCAGCAACGTACAGTGCTGGACACCCTATGCCCAACAAATAGCAAGACAGGACTACAGCCCCATCCATTAGCAGAGAGGCTACCTAAAATCATAATAAGGCTACCAACATCCCAAAACACACCACCAGACGTGGACCTGCTCACCAGAAAGACAAGATCCAGCCTCATCCACCAGAACACAGGCACTAGTCGCCCCAACCAGGAAACCTACTCAACCCACTGAACCAACCTTAGCCACTGGGGACAGTCACCAAAAACAACGTGAACTACGAACCTGCAGCCTGCAAAAAGGAGACCCCAAACACAGTAAGATAAGCAAAATGAGAAGACAGAAAAACACACAGCAG